>NW_026267358.1:109024-115169 GCF_000697945.3 Frankliniella occidentalis | reverse complement strand
GCGGTGCGAGGGAGGGGGAGGACTAGCGTAGACTAGCGCGGCCGACGGCTCGGGGCTCGGGCTCCGCTCGGCTCGGCTCCGCTCGGCTCGGTTCCACCCGGCTCGGCTAGTGGCTCGGCGCAACAACGCGTAGCGCGAGGGACGCGACGGCCTCAGCCAGCCGCCCCACGGCCCCGCCTAGCGCAGCTCGCTATACGTTCTCTTTAATATTTCTTAATCGAGAGTTAAAGCAATGACACCTTACATTACTCATGTATAGTTATGTTTAGATATATTTAGGTGTAAGGTTGTAAGGTATCATCTGCTAAAAAGGGTATTATGTTCAAAAAATATGCCTAAGTTATTAAGTTGGAAACATTAAACATTTGACACGTTGTCAGGTTTTGCGAAGCTGGGTAAAAGCTGACTGCCGGCTTCGATGCATTATGGGGATGGCGGTATGAGAAGCTCGGGGAAGAGTGCGCTAGTGAGGGGTGAGATCAAACACTGGGGCGCGCCATTCAATCTACGGTATGTCGGCCGGAATGAAACGGCTCTTGGTTAATGTTGACGCCTCATTTACACCGTTTCTCCTCTTCAGAAATTGCATGCATGTCTATTTTCCCCATTACAATACAAGAACGCCCAAATTTCCATCATTTTGCCGTTCAAACTGACACTTTTTTCATGCCACTGTTCCCCATGTGGGTCATTCTTTCTGGGTGCAACGAATCCTAACGGAGGACCTTATAATTTTTTGACCAAACTGTCCTTCAGATCATTTTAATCAGCATCTAAAACTGGTTTAAAAGCAATTTTGTCCTGGTCAATATCTTTATTTTTTGTATACTTTACGAAGCATTTAAATTGCTAAAGCGCACTAAAATACCCAATATTGAAAAAACTAAACGGGAAATTTCCCAAACTTATCCCAGTGTGTTTTGGGTGTAGTTGGTCATACTAAATGACAATTTTGACAATTTTGAAATCAAGCCCACTGTAAAAAATAACGTAGGCAGTTACGGTTTGCCTACGGTCCGTACCGTATTTTCAGCGTACGGTCAGGCCGTAACAGTACGAAATGTACTTTCTTGTTTGTTCTAAGTACTGTATTCGACTTCCCCAACATTTTTTCAAGTTACGGTCTGTTCTGTATGACACGGACCGTAACCAAAAATTACGGCGCCGGACCAGGCAACAAATTTACAGCGCAGACCGTAGGCGTTTACCGTGTGTTTTTCTAACAGTGCCGTTTTAGGATTCGTTGAACCCACAAAGAATGGCCCATGTATTTCAACGGGGGGAGCTCGCGCGCGAAGCGAGAGTTGATCTTACCGCTCACTAGCGCTCCAAGCGGCCGCAACTCGCAAGCGCCATCCCCATATGTCTAACTCAACTCCCGTCGCTTTGCCCGCAGACACCACCTGCAGCGAGCTGGTGGCGGTGCTGGATGGCGTTCGCTGGCGCTGTGCGGGCTGCGGCTGCGAGGGTGCTATTTCTCCATCAGACGGTGAGGCTTTTCTGGGAGGCATCCTGGATGCGGCGCTCGGCGGTGTGGTCAAGGGTAATCACTTCCTAGCGGACGGCAGGGTCATGCTCGGCGGCACTGCCCTAGATGGTGCGCAGGGTGCCGGCTACTCCTTCATGCTTGAAGAGGTAAGAAAGTGGAGCAGATTCATTGGTAGATAACAAATCTTCGCAGACTAGTTGGGTTTGCACTTTTTAGTATCTGTTTATAAACACAATAGACACGTTTACGTACTTTTTCGCACATATCGTATGTGAGTTAAACATGCTTATTTATGTAAGAAAGCAAGCATAATTATGTACATATACCGGACACCCAAGTGTGTGAATGTCGCACACTTGTAGGTGTGTTAACGTCATTCGTACACATGGCAGCAATGTGTTACTTTCAAAAGAAATTTTTCACCTTGCCCCCTGAAGTGTATGCAGGGTCAGCCATTCGTACACGCAAAAATGTAAGCACCGCACGGTAAACACAGTTTCTTAGACTTCAAGACTTAGTCTTGGATGTTATTGGCGCTCTCCATTAGATCCAAGACCGGGTCTTGTAATACAAAGTAACGTTTTTCTCCGTGCGACATTCACACAATTGCGTTTCCAGTGTTTTCATACAGAAATATGCCTGATTTTGTGGATTATACATCCGTTCGCACCAATCGCTTTATACGATTTGCACAAAAAAGTAAATGAACAGTGTGTATGCATTATTCTACATGTGTAAATATGTACTAGAATGGAGCGATTGTCTCTTTGTTTTGATTTAGATTAGATTTTGTTTTTTTAGGTTTTGATTATTCCTTATTTTGAACCCAGATACATTTCTTTTTTGCAAAGCAATTACGGTTACTTCTAACTAGTAAAATTTATGCTATTGGTTCTACCCAGCTCTTTCAACAGTTGCTGTCAGAGCGGGAAAGCACTATTGCGCAGTGGGAAGAGCTAATTCAAGATGCCCTCCCGCCAAACGGACCCTTGCACCCAACGCACCACTTAGTCCTGCGCGCGAAGCGCCAAATTCTGTGCCCGGACACGGATGGCGTGGAGAGGGATATTGTCAACCTCAAGCTGCGCATACCGAAGACCATGAGTAAGTTCTCGTTAATTTAACATTTAATAATCTACACTGTAGGAGGCTCATTTTGTCCTAGGAGTGTGCTCAAGCGTGGCGTTAACTCTCATAAAAACATCGCTTCGAGAAATTTTGCGTACGCCCCCTTAAAATGAAACGACCTATTGATCACAACAGTTTGCATTATGCGGGCCTCAACTGTGGGTAACCCGACTGATTAATAGGCTGTTGACAAAATCTTGTATTTACGCAATCCCCTAGCGAAAAGAAACGCGGCGATGTGCCACACATGATGTTTCACTGTTCAGTTCATATGCGGTATGTAGCACAAATTTAGGCCAATTTACATCATTGTAATGAAACCGATTTAGAAGAGTGATTGGGGGTTTTTTCCTGACCGGACGCTTTTTTGGGTTTGGTTCAGCCGAGGTGGAAATTTTCAACATTTTCCTAACGTTAAGTCTTTTTTGAACAGAAGACGCACAGACTCTGGCGAAGCACGGTCGCGACCTGCTGGCAGCTGTGGAAGTTCTTCGGCCCGGGATTAATCATTGCAGGGCAGATCTTTTGCGGCAGCTGGTTGTCTTGTCGTTCACACGCATGACCCTGTTCGCAAGTCAATTCAAGCAGAATTTGTGGCGCAGACAGCAGGACGAGTGGAAGGTATGTAAATTGCAGCAATGCCTATATTTTTAAAACATGGTCTGTTAGCTGTAATGTCGAGGCACATTTCTGCCGAAATGACGGCGTCAACCAGTGCTCTAACGTCGCTTGACTGTTTACAAGGGTCCCACTCAGGGCTAATCCTCTCGGATTGAAACCAGAAAATTGTATCCTTGAAACAAGACGAAATGCGTTGGTTCTACGCATCTTTAAACACGCGTGGTGCCGCCTCAAACGTTGCGGCTCAGTTTTTTTTTGGCATTCAAGCCCCTTGTGCAACCCCTTAAAGTTATCGCAGAGCGCGCAAATTTTACACATCGTTATTACTACTCATAGTCGCTGCGCTGTGCATGCATTGAGTTCAGGACGAGCGATTTGAGTCAACCACCTAAGTTATTGAAGATTCACACTCCTATATTGACCTGATATAAGTGTTCAAGGCTGCTATATATTTGCAGGGTGCTGAAGGTCTTTGAGACTAAACGTTCCATATCAAATGTCCAAATACAAGAATTTCATTTTAGCTGTTTGATACTTTACATTGTTCTACTTAGTTTTACACACTTGCAAATGCTTGTTCGTTTAACATTTTGCTGTCCTAATTACTAACTGCTTGTTCCAGGCAATGGTTGAAGAGTTTGCTAAGCAAATGAAAGATTTAAAGACTATTTCAGTAAGCCCTTACGAGAGAGAAATTTATCAGTCGCTGGCAGGGCAGAATTCTTCCCTGCTTCGCTCAAAACTGCATCCAGTATTAAGAAAGGGGGCTCTAGTGTTGGAAACGATTTTTTAATGGTACTCAGGCCAAGATATTTACTTTCATTTCTTCTGATTATTTATTGTGTCTGTTGAAAATGTCACTATTGATGTATTTCAGTACCATCATAAATTGCTAAAATTATTTGATGTATTTTATTTGTTTTGAGAACCTCTACAAATTACCGGCTTAAACCTAGCCAACTATTTTGGTTGGCTTACAAAAACCTGAGTAAAAATTTTGTCCAAAAAAAAAAAAAAAAATTAAACAAAGAAAACATTGACTTTTCGGGGCTGGGTGCTCTATCTGTCGGTAACCAAAATCTGCCGTCAGCCGCTTCCGTCACAATCGGTTCCAAGCTCCTCCGGCAGTTCGGCTCGCCGCAGTCTCTTGTGCGTACCTCCTCATCCGGGAAGACACCCGTGAGGCAGCTGGGGACTTCGGGCCTGCTTGTTTTTTCTGTGCGGCTTTTTCCAATGTGATGTAGGCTCTGGGTCCCACCAGAGGGTTACTCCTCAACTCCGGGCTGAGGGGAGGACAGAGTGAATCAGGGCTGGCACCGCCCGCCCTGGCTGCCTCCTTTTGTTGTCGCTTATTGTCAATCGTCTCAAGGCGGATGACGATGGTTTTGGGGCAGATGGCCGCCACCTGCCCTTCCCTGCTTCTCCTGGCCACGGCGTGGCAGGCCAGGTGGACAGCGAGGTTGTCTTCCTGTTTGAAGGACCGTGCACCTCCAGCGCTCCTCTCGATGATTTGACTGGTGCCGCACTGTAAAAAGATTGTGAAGAACTATTCTTTGCATTGCAAAGAATTTTTAAGCGTTGTAAAATGCTTTGCATTGCGAACTAAATCCTTCGCATTGCGAACTAATTCTTCGAAAAGCGTTCGTAACGCTGCGAAGAATTAGTTCGTAACCTTGCAAACCATTTCTTCGCAACTTACGAAAAAAAATAGTTTGCAATGCAAACTTCTTTACAATCCTGCAAAAGTCTTAGCAAGAATTTGTCAGTGCGCGTGAGCAGCCATCTCGCGGAATAAGACTTCTCCCAGATCCCGCATTGATGCGGTTTGCGCTGCAGGTAGAGAATACGATACGTCGCTAACGACAACAGTTCGAGCAACGTGCCTCTTCACAGCGACGCTCCGTCATAGCGTCACGTCACACTAACAAACACGTGTTCTGTTCACCATAGTTGATGACACATCAGTGCTTTTACCAGAAACATTTCCATACAAAACACCTTATGCCTTGGCTAAGTGCTCAATAAATTGTGCATAATTGTGATTTGGATGCTGGTTTTTATATTTATCACGGAAATAGTCCCTTAGATCACCCTCTGAATTTATTTTAAACAATGATTCTATTTCAAAGCCACATAAATTTTAGGCGTCATAGAAACACTGCTCATCTGTTCGATTGTTTTCAAAGTAGTACCTTTTTAACTTCCCAGTCGTTCATTTAGTGTCTTTTTGCTATCTGAGCTCACCAATGAAAGAAGTTTTGTCTTCTTCTGATGTGGCCGCTGGTTATGTTGATGATTCTGAGCTTGCGTGTCTGTCTCTTGTTGGTTTCCCACTGGGATACGCGGGCTGGCACTGGCTGTTGTTGCCTGCTGAGGTGCAGCAGGCATAGAAAACAATTCTAGGCTCTCTGGAAGTGGAAAGGAAAGGCGTACTCCTGGAGAACGTTGTTCTTCGTAATGAAGAGAACACCGCATTCTGTCGACACAACGTCGCCCAGCAACAAAGGGGCGATGACCAGAGGGATAGTTCGAGCAACGTGCCTATCCACAGCGACGCTCCGTCAGGGTGTGTTAACTTAACATTCACATTTTCGTAACGGTAATTCTGATGATAACAATTTTTTTCGTTAAGCTTTTTTGGTCGTTAATTTTTGAACCCAAAATATTTAACGTTAAATATTTGAACTAAAAGACGCTAGCTGAAAATTAACGTTATTGGATTACCGTTATAGTATTTAACGTTAATGTAAGATAACGAATTAATGTTCTGCTACACATTTACCGTTAATTCGTGTCACCAAATAAAAGTTATCAATAGCGTTATTTCGGTCATCCGACGTGCACTGTTGCCACATCAGTCGGCATGGTTGACAAGAGGCTCACGAGAGAGAAAGAGAGAGAGAGAGA
>NW_026267358.1:96843-101169 GCF_000697945.3 Frankliniella occidentalis | reverse complement strand
CGAGTATCTTACGTACCCAGGGCTGGCCCGCGTTTTGATGGTGGCGTGGCGCAGTTTGATGGTTATTGAGTCCGAGGATGTGTCTACTGGGGCGTAGCCATCCCAGAGTTCAAAGGTCAGTTGGTGCTCGACGGTGACTCCCGTGTAGGTGGTTCCGTCGTACGTGTACGGGCCTGCATTTTCGCAAGCTCCTTCGTGGTCCCTGGAGCCTATGACTGGAATGTGCGCTGTGTTGGTGTGATTTGGCTTGACATTTAGCCACACTCCCTGGTAGCTGACTCTTCCGGAGAGGCTGGCTTCCTTGCAGGCGTCGATGCACAGTGGTCGGAAATCGCCAAAAAGCGGCAAGAACTCGATACGCGCTCCGTAGGCGGGAGTAGTGCCGGGCGGTCAGCGCTCCCCCGACCCGATCAGTATTAATCGCTTGATATCGTGAAATCTACCATCAAACCATAACAATCCAAATACCAACGGGTAGGAAATTTATCCTACTTCTATTAGCCTAACATACATCGCTTTATAGATACGATTCTACCTTTGACATGCATTCAAACACAACTATGTAGTCGCGCAGCATCGCCCAAAAAAACTCACATTTTTTCCGTTTGCGCACGTTTGCGCAAAATGTCTTTGTTGATATTGATAGAAGAAGCTTCCAGGATTGTCGTGCAATCTCCCGTTTCCCCAACAAACCCCAACATTTTTTTAAAAGTAAATTTACATTTCACCCTTGACGGCTGGTCGGCGATAATTCCTGTATATATGGATGTTAAATACGTAATTCTCATTCTAATGAGTCGTACCTCATATGAGAGAGAAGGTGTAAGTACGCTCTTTCTGGTGGCACACAACTTTTTCAGTTCGCTTGCAACGATATACTGTTTAGAAGAGGTCAAAGTAAGCGTAAAAGTTCGTCCGCCCGGCGCCGACTAACCTCTCACTGCAACTTTTGCATCGAGTTTTGAAATAACTGCGACAGTCTAGGACGTTTTATTTGTTTGAATATTAAAGTCTGATGCTTTATATATGTAAACCAAACAGTTTAGATACCTGACGGGTATTTTCAAAACGAACCCTAATTGCCGCTTTTGGGCGATTCCCGACCACTGTGCGATGGAAATGTCGAAGCTGCCAGTGCTGTAGGTGTGGCGGACCGCTGAGCTGTGAGAGTTGGTCTTACTGCAGTGGAAGATGGTTTGTGTGTACTTGACGCTGCATTGGGTCCAGTGTACGAAGGAGGCCGTTTTCGCAGTGATGACGGTGATATCTTCTATACGTGGCGTGTCATGGTCGTCTGGTGCTGGGCATGGGGCTACCGTTTTCAGAGAGAGGCGCTTCCAATCCGTGAGCTGGGAGCAGTCGTAGGATTCCACTAGGATATGTCCTGGTGCTGGTGTCCTGGGTCGCTGTGGTGCTGGTAGTCCGGGGGCGGAGGGAAGTCCAATGAGGGGTAGAGCAAGCATGGTGGCGTGGAGCTCCATACTCGTTCGGTGTTCCGTGTTGACTGATGGCTGTCTCGGTTTCGTGGCGTGCTTATATACTCTGTGGCGATTGTTGACATTTTCGTGTTTTGGTGTTTGCAGATGTCGATGTTGTCGATTGGGTCTGTTCGGGGGCCTCCTTTCTGGATCAGTTGGTGGATCGCCGGCGCTGTCCGTGGGAGTAGCGCTGACGCTTGGTTCTACCGTATGTTGGCTTGCAAAGGAGGCCTGGCGAGGGGGCCGGACAGGGCCTCCTTTAGCCAGGGTACCGTGGGCTTTTCGTGCGTGGTGCACGAAGGGGGCCCGGTAGGATGGCCTGCCGGGGTCGTGCGTGGCTCTTGTGGGAGCCTTGTTTGACCCCGAAGCAGGGTGCTTCATTTTTGTTTTTTGTTTTTTGTTTTCTTTTTTTTTGTTTCTTGTCTTTTGTCTTTTGTTTTTATTGGTTTTATTCTTTATTTTTGCTTTAAAGATTGGGGATGGGGGGAAGTATTTTACTTCCGAAGAACATGAGGCATGCGGGGGCGGGCTCCTGCTGTCGCGGGTTGTCCCACATAGATGGCGTCCCTGCTTCCTCGTCCGATTACTCCCGCCACTCTGGGCTGGGTGGCGGAGAGGGGGAGGGGGAGGCCTGGCGTCCAGCGGGGGTGGCATCCACCCTGTGCAGAATGACGAGTGCCCTCTTCGGGCACAGGGTGGCTGCCTTCTCAGCCAATTGGTCAGCAGCAGCGTGGCGTTGGAGGTGGGCAGCGAGGTTATCGGCCCTGTTAAAGGTGCACATGCACGCTGTGCACCTCCATCTGGCTGCGTGGGTCGCTTCGTGCCGACGGAGCTCCCAGGCTTGGTTGTAGGTCCTCCCGCACGTCCCGCAGGCGTGGGGTCTTCTCTAAGATGGTAGTTGGACTGGTGTCGCCGGAGGTTGCGAAGGGAGGCTAACTCCCGCTTGCAGTGTGCATAGTTGCATGCGTACATCTTGAGGAGCAGGTTGAGGAGCGGGCTTCACACGTCTGTCTCCTTCTGCTGCTCACTGAAGACTGACGCCTCGTGCATGGAGAGCCGGCGCTGAGGCTTCCGGGAATGGGACTTGTTGACAAGGTGTTATGTTCGCAAGTCGGCCGAGCTGGTAGTACCGTCTGAGAGATTTGGCCGCCCTATGTCATGAAGTGAGCGTGACGGGTACCGCGCGCGCAAGGTACGGGCGCGACGCGCGCTCTAGCGGTTAGTAGCGGAACTATGACGGGGGGTCGCGCGGTGAGCCGGTAACGTGGGCGCGCTGGCGAGCGAGCAGCCGAGGCCGGTACCTGGCCGAGTGAGAGGACGGGTTTAGCGGGGCGCGTAGGTATTTTTGTTCGCATGTTTTAACATGCATGCTGCACTCTCATTGGCTAAAATTAATGCGTTGTGATTGGTTATAATTCGTTCACTCGTTCGCGCTGGGGTGTATAAAAAGAGGGACGGAGCTCCTCGCTGTATCACTTGTGTTCAGATCTCTGCAGCGATGGCAACTCCCAAGCGCCTCTCAGCGGAACCTGCATTCAATGAGCCAAAGCGGCGTTTGCTGTTTCCCCTCCCTAATAAAATGGGTTTAGCAGCAAACCCCGTGTGCGATCTGGGGGAGGAGGACTCGACTGACCTCAGTCAGCCTCTCACAGAACCGCAAATGTTGTATGACGACAACGCGATGGATGTTTCCTCGCTCTCGTTTAGTTTTGATTGCACCTCCCACGAGAAATATTTTCCGCGGGAATCGTGCTATCTAGACTTCCCCATTATTAAGAATGGGTTAAAGTTGATCAGAATCGGTGTTGATTTGAATTATTTCACACCTTTTATTTCTCTGATGGCAAAGACTAACAATAAAGTACTTTACCTCACACCTTCCGAGTTCCACACTTTGGTCTCGGAGGAGCTGAGTAGTGCTGTCGTTAGCCATTATGAGAAAAAAATTACAAAACCAGTGAGTTTTGGCAGCGTTAGTGTGTCTGTGCTCAAACACGCTACGAGCAACAGTATTTGTGTCGAAAAGGACGATGTCAAAGTGTATTTGGCATTTATTCAAAGGATCAAGCAGTGGGCCAAATTGTATTTGGAACAAACGGAAGGTTATGGTGAGAAAGCTGCCTCCTCTATTGGCGTCTTGCTGGACCATGCCAAACACACTTCTGTTTACCACGAAGTAAGGACTTTGAGAAAATTCCAGAGGAAGAGATGTTCTTTCTCCTATCAGCTGCTCTGCACGCCCCAGGAATAATTTTCCCCGGGCAGTTGAAGCAGGAGATCTTGATTTACCATTTAGAGCTTGTGAAAGGACAATTAGTTGAAATGTTTAAAAAATGAAGTCCATTCCTTAAAAATTCATGAAACCCAAAGAAAATAAAAAAAGAATGATGAAAACACATAAAATTAAGTGTGTTCTATGAAAAGATTGAGACACAATCATAAAAACATTCAGTGTATGTTAACCTCCAAAACCTTGTGTGTTTTCTGTACATACAATTGTACACAAACACTTTTGTCATGAATAAGACTAAGCATGGATGTGAATGTAATTTAATTATCATTCTCTAGCATCTCTCTTATTATTTCTGTGGTTGGAAACACTTTATCACCTCCGTTTCCCTTTCAAATAAGATTCACCCAACTTCGATAAAAAGGACTCGGAAATTTTTTGTTTGATTAAAGTTTGTGGTTCCTTACATTCCATAATGAGCTTACAACCAAGACAATAGTAATCTGATTCTAAAACCATACCACAACACTTGGTTTGTAAAAGATATTTTGTTTTATTCACCAAGATACCATGGTAATGTAAAAAACCTTATTTTCATAAAAAATAGTTGATCTTAAA
>NW_026267358.1:86366-92150 GCF_000697945.3 Frankliniella occidentalis | reverse complement strand
CAGCCAAAAAACGTCCTCCGCCATCTTGGATTTTTTTCGGCACATATGCCCTACAGCCTAAACGGTGCGTCGCACAACCTTGTAGGTAGCACCACTGAGTTCGCAAGGGGCGACTTTTGGGGGGGTTTATTTAAGGGTAAAAATCGCTAAGACCTACCCTTAGCCAAGTTCATTAAACAGCCCCTTCCCCCTTTCCCCTTTCCTCTCCGGCAGGCTGGCGGCAGCCGCCTTCACTTGCCATGCAGTTTTCTGTGAGCCAGTGTGCTGTGTCAACCATGCCTGCCCATGTGGCAACAGTGCAGTGCGCGTTCAGATGACCGAAAATAACGTTATTGATGCCCGTATTATGGTTACAAGAATTAACGGTAATGTCTTACTTAACGTTAATTTAGTGTCGGCAAAAATGGTAATAGTATATAACCAATAAAAACCGACCAGAATTATCGTTATGCAGGAATAACGGTTATTCCTTCATTTTCGTTAATCGTTAAAAGCTGCAACTTTAACAAATAACTTAAATAACATTCAAATGTTAAAGTTAAGTTATCACGCCCTGCGCTCCGTCATAGCGTCACGTCACGCTAACAGACACGTGTTCCTCACCACAACGTCGCCCAGCAACAAAAGGGCGATGAACAGAGGGACAGTTCGAGCAACGTGCCTATCCACAGCGACGCTCCGTCAAAGCGTCACGTCATACTAACAGACACGTGTTCCTCGCCACAACGTCACCCAACAACTAAGGGGCGATGAACAGAGGGACAGTTCGAGCATCGTGCCTCTACACAGCGACGCTCCGTCATAGCGTCACGTCACGCTAACAGACACGTGTTCTTTCCCACACCGTGGTGATATGGTGGCGGATGGCGGGTGTCCTGGTAGAGTCCTCCCGGGCGTAGATGTTTTAGCCTTTTTTTTCTTTGTTTTCTTTTAGTTAGTTTTATTTCGACTTTTATTTGTGCATGTGTTAGCCCGAGACTCTGAGTCTGAGTGAAAGTCTTTGTCTGGGTTGCAAAACACCGCCAGCAGGATCCATCACAACGATGGTCTCTCTTATTGTTATAAAATGCGATGCATTTTTCACACTCAAAGTGGTACCCAAATGAAGTACACGGGTATAACAGGGCATAAAAGTGCTCTTGGTGCAAGAGTAAATAGATGTTTTTACACCCCGGGCTGTGCGGGCCTTTGAAGACGCATTCCCCTCCCTTTTGGTCTGTGAAAACACACAAACGAAAAGACGGTATTACGTCTTGCAGTTTTCGAACCTCGTCAAGACCACAAGGGCGAGTGGGATCAATCTGTGCCAAATTACACAAAGCCAGTGCTTTATCTTTCTGGATGTCAGACTTGGGATCTTTCATCCTGTAAAAGGCGTGCTTGCTCATGTTCCCCCTGGCCATGACCACAGCGACACAGCGTGTCAGACACATGGCATCATCAGTGTTAGCAGGAGAAAATATTTTTCTCTCATCCAAGTTGCGCTCTAACCACTGGTCCATGTTCTCATTCGGGACACGTCTCACTCTTCGCCCTCCTGCACGTGGCAGGGGAATATGAACGTAGCTCAACTTGAGCTGTCCATTCATCAAAAATGTCTGGTTTGAGTTCAGGACTCGCTCCAGCTTATCTAAAATGACGCGGCCCGAGAGCTGGTCAGTTCGGCGCATATTGAACCAAAGAGGGTTCTCATGTCAGTGCTGTTGCCACTCTGAATCTCAACGATGACACGATCATCATCAGCGGCGTTCACTGCCTCCCTCTGTCTTTGCAGAACAGAATCAAAGAGAGGCTCCATGAGCTCCCCCGAGGGAAGCGTGTCACCGAGGCCTCGAATGGCCATGACCTCATCGCGAAAAGTTGTACGAAACCGCTTGAGTTCTCGCTCACGGCTCTCCCGCACCTCGAGGGTTGGTTCCTCCTCCTCCTCCTCTGCCAAGGGACGCTTGTCGCCTGGTTGAGGTGAGGGAGAACGGATCCTCGAGGGGCCTGGTTGAGGTGAGGGAGAACGGGGGCGTGAGGGGGCTGGCTCGGGTGAAGGACAACGGGGGCGCGAGGGCCCGGGCTGTGGCTCAGATGGGCGTAGCGGGTTGTGAGCGGTTGACGAACCAGCACCAACCAGCGCCATAGCCACCTTAAATGAACCAAGAGCATGCCTGTTGTTTCCCTTCGAACACCGAATGTGAGCCTCGTATCCTTCCTTCAGGAAATCGAGAAGGCGCGGGTCTTGTAGGTCCTCCGGAGTAGCATCTGCGAGAACTATAAGCATCTCGCAATATGCTTCGTTTAACAGCGCTTGTTCATAAAAACAGCCGCCGTCAAACTCATCCAGAATCGCCCTAACTACAGACATCTTCACAACGGGACTACCTAACACTCATCAATATCAGCTAATGATCGGGTTATTTCTATCGTCCACAGTCTATTACGCTCCTGAACGAGAGAGAAAACCTGTCACATACACGTCAATTGGTACCGTCTGAGACATTTTTGACATTTTAAAATGGTTTATTGGCTTCATTCAATGTTACACTGGTTACAATTGAGCTTGGCTACTGGATTGCAGATTACCTAGTATGGTCTGACTGCAGTTTAGCTTCCTTGCGTGGCATGACAGGCATATAATGCTTACATCGTTTCAGAATGATTGGGTTTGACGTGAGTCAGGAATGATTGTGCCGTTAGGCCATGACAGGGTTTGAGACTCGTTACCACACGGGTCTGTGTTTAGGTGAGGGGTGGGGGGAGGGAATTTACTGCTTGTGCAGGGTTGCTTAATTATTGGGGAAGGTGGCAAGCCTACTGATTTTAGAGACTGGTGTGGGGCCGAATGATTGGTGACTGTATGTGCTAAGGTATGATATAAATTCATTTTACATGGGCTCATAGCCAGTTCTTGCATATAATGTGCTTCCTGATGGTGGCCTCTAGGAGTCGGATGCTTCGCAGAGGTTGTCCATGGGTCCGTGGGGTTGGAGGAGTAGGGAGCCTCCTTCTGCTGGGTGTTGATTGAATTTTGGGGGTTGGTGTCCTGGGTGCTGTGGCTGGGGTGGCGTGGCTGGTCTTGAAGTCCGTCTCTCTGCTAGGCTGGTGGTGGCTGCCGGTCTGGAGGAGTAGGCAGCCTCCTTCTGCTGGTTGCCGATTGAATTTTTGGGGTCGGTGTCCTGGGTGCTGTGGCTGGGGTGGCGTGGCCGGTCTCGATGTCCATCTGTCTGCTGGGCTGGTGGTGGCTGCCGGGCTGGAGGAGTAGGGGGCCTCCTTCTGCTGGTTGCTGATTGTATTGGTGGGGTCGGTGTCCTGGGTGCTGTGGCTGGGGTGGCGTGGCCGGTCTCGATGTCCATCTCTCTGCTGGGCTGGTGGTGGCTGCCGGGCTGATGTAGTTCGTCCGGGGTTTCTGGGTGGTTGGTAGCTGGGTTGCCTCTATTGTTTTGTCCGTCTGTGTTAACCATTGATGGGTTCAAAGGATAGTTTGGTTCTGCGTTTCAGTCCCTGGTAGGTGAGCGAGGCTTCGGTGAAAGTTGCGATGTCTCTCAGGTGGGGTTCTTCCATCGCTTCTGTTTTCTGGAAGAATTTGGTTTGCAGGTCGGTGAGGTGGTCTTTGAGTAGTGGGACTCCAGTTGCCTCATGGATATCCTTTGTGGAGGCATACCGGAGATTCAGCGCGGTGCGTAGACATTTACTTTGGATGGCTTGAAGAGATTTGACTTGGTATTTGGCGAGTTGGGAGATCCAGGCTGGGGCTGCATACGTCAGTATGGGTCTGACGTATGCGAGGTACAGCCGTACTTTCATCTTGCTGGTGAGTGATGACTTTTTGCTCCAGAAGGGGGCCAGTACTTTGGTCGCGGCGGCTGCCTTTCGTCTCAGTTCCTGGACATGGTTTGTCATGCGTAGTCCCTGGTCTATTGTGACCCCAAGTAGCTTGGCTTTGTTGACGTAGGGGATTCTCGTGTTGTTGATTTGTAGTTCTGTGGTCGGTTTGTCTCTTCTTCTTGTGAAGACGATTACTTGGGTTTTGGCCGCATTGATGAGGATTTTGTTCTTGTCCATGTAGCTTGCGGTGTTGGTGAGTTGGCGTTGCATGTACTGCGGAAGTTTCTTTGGACTCCATGACTCTTGGATGAGTGTGGTGTCGTCCGCGTAGACAATGGCTTCTGAGGTGATTTCGTTGAGGTCGTTGATGTAGATTATGAACAGCAGGGGGCCCATGACAGACCCTTGTGGTGTGCCATTGTCCATGGTGCGGGGGCTGCTGGTGGATTCCCCTACTGTGACGGTGAAGGTTCTGCCGGTTAGGTAGTCCCTGACAAGTCTGATCAGGTTTGGTGAAAACTTGTACTTGACCATTTTCTCATAGAGTAGGCTGTGTGAGAGTGTTAGAAAGGCTTCGCTTGCGTCGAGGAGGCTTGCACCGGTAAGGATCCTTTTGTTGATGTTTTTGGCTATTGTATCGATGAGTTTGGTGAGTGCGTGGGTTGTGGAGTGGTGCTGCCTGAACCCAAATTGACATGGGTTGAGGAGCTTTTTCTTGTCCAGGTGTTGGATGAGTCTCTTGTTTATGCATTTTTCATAAGTCTTTCCGAGGGCGGAAAGGAGGCTTATCGGCCGGTGCGATGCTGGTAGGGATAGGTCCTTCCCTGGCTTCGGTATTGGTTTGATGCAGGCTTCTTTCCATGCTTTGGGGAAGTATGATATTCTGAGGGATGCGTTGTAGATGTCTGTGAGTCTAGTTATGGCAGCGTCAGGAAGCTTGCGGAGTGCGGCGTTGCTGATGGAGTCTTTCCCTGGTGCTTTGCGGATCTTCGATGTTTTGAGGTAGCCTCTTATTTCTGTTTCGGTAACCGGGGCAACTGCAGCGGCTGGTGTTTTGTCGAGGTAGTGGGCAGTAGATGCCACTGCGCTGATGACATCATTGACGCTCCCGAGATGTGTGGTCATGTTGTGCACGCACGCGTATCTGTCTGCTAAGGCCTCGGCCTTTTGCAGTTCGGTGGAGGCTTTGGACCCATCTGGCTTGGTTAGTTCTGGTATCTCGAGATTTTGAGTTTTCAGGCTCTTGATACGCCTCCAGAGCTGTGTGTGGTTTGGTGATTTTTCATCTTCTTCTAGGAGTTTTTCCCATCTTTTGTTGCGGTGTTCGTTGAGTTGTTTTTGGAATAGCCGTTTTGTGCCCATGTAGGCTCGCTAAAGGAGGCGTGACCTGTGTTTCTGTTTCGAGAGGCGGTGCATCCGAAGTCTGGTGTCATGCACGTGCTGCGGAAGGGGGTCCAGTTTTGGTGGGGCGTGTCTGGGTTTCTGGCTGTTCTGCTTGATGGCGTCGGTGATGGTTGTTGTTAAGTTGTCAACTGCCTTATCGATTTGCTTCTTTGATATTAGCAGGTTCTCGTCCAGGTTCTCAGTAATATACTCTTGTACTTTTTCCCAGTTGATTTTGGCTGGTGGAGGTGGTGGTGGGGCAAGGTACTGTTGGTGCACTTTGATGGTGCATAGTATTGGTTTGTGGTCACTGCAGGTTCTTGCGAGCGTTGTTATGATGGGGTCTGCGATCAGCCCTAGTGTAAGGACAATGTCTAGATAGTTGCCCTGCCTAGTAGGTTTACAAGGTAGATGTACGCCAGACCACGTCTCGCGTAACAGGCTTCGCGATACCTCACGAAATAGTGTTGCGCTGCGACGCGCTTGGCATACATCTACCTTGGCCTGCGGCGCTGACACCCGAGTCAGGTAGTGCAAAAATGTGCACTAAGATACGGGCCTCCGGCCCGTCAATGCCCGTCACCTCGA
>NW_026267358.1:82553-86316 GCF_000697945.3 Frankliniella occidentalis | reverse complement strand
GTTGGGGGTTGGGAGGTAAGGATCGGACCGAATTCCCTTGGATCTAGGACAACTCGCCCCCACTATCTCGTTCCCGGTCCAATTCGTCCCATGCCCTTTACGGTCCCGCCCCTTTTGCCCCAGGGTTAACTCGTCCCCAGTTATATAGGAAAATAAAATTAAAGTTTTCACAAGAAATGGTTCTTTATTTCCTACGATTAGTGGAAACGTCCTCCCAGGTTGTGCCAAATGGCCGGACGTATGTCAGCACATCATCGGCGTCCTTGTACTCGTCGTAGCAGTCGACGATGCGGTTGATGCGGGCCTCTGCTGCCTCGAGCGCTGAGCGACGCTTTGTAGGGGAGAAGCCGCCCACCGCCCGGGTGATCTGCACGTCGACCTCGCCGATCTCTTCTTGCAGCTGGTCGAGAAATACGTAGAGGGGGGGGGGGTGATGTTTACCGACCAGGGTACCGAGGCGGCGGTGCCAGGCTTCACACGTGTTAGTCGTCCTCGGCAGCCCCTGGACAGTCCTCTCGTAGCAGTTCCAGAGCTCTGGCGGGAACATGGGCGCGCCCCGGGCCTGGACACGACCGCCACGCCGGCGAGCCCGCAGCCGGCCGCGAAGGTAGTTGTCTTCGACGTGCTTGAAGACAGCGTTGAGGGCTGCATCCGCCACAGCTGCAAGCCCGTCGAAGGCTGCCTCCACGTCGTCCTCGGGCACGAAGGCGACGGCGATCAGGCTGTGAGTGGAAGTCTGTCCGCATCTTCTCCTCCGCGCGGTACGCCACGGCGAGGCCCTCCTCCTGCAGAGCACCTGCCCGAAGTGGAACAGGCACCACAGCAGCCGGCAGTCTGTGACACGCAAGCGTCACGTGCGTAAGACACTTTTCTGGATCACTGATGCTGTCGAAGCGCGCCATGTGCCCGCCGACTTCTTAATGGTCTGCACGGTCCCCTCCGCCTTGCCCCGGCCCCAGTCCGGAGCGTGCGAGTGGGCTGTCTCCGTGTCGGCCACCACGCGGTCCCGCCCGTCGACCACTATGCGCCCGGTGCATTTTCCCGGCTGTTCACACCGACAGGACGCCTCGAGCTTGACGTCGCGATGGAAGGTGAACATGAAGCCACCATAAATAGCCTTTCGTGCCCCTCTTTGGGTAGTCGTGTACCTGACCTTCTCCCCCGTTGGACTGACTGCCCTGCTCTGACTGCTAGCTAGGCGAATCACAACAATACCACATCTTGACAATGCAGAGCAGAGTGTTCCGGAAAGCGCTGCAAATTTGAATTTGAAAAAAAAAAACTTTGGGGGCGAGTTTGTTGTAGGACCTGGGTCGAGTTGGGTTTAGGACGAATTTATACCGGGGCGAGTTAACCGGGGCGAGTTGTCCGTCACCCAATTCCCTTCCAGTATGACTCCCAGATGCGTAGGTGATACATTTTTTAGGCATTTTGTCGAAATATGAGAAATTCTTACCTTTTCGAGGCCCAGGTTGACCGGGAGCGGCGGGGTTGCAACCCGGCATGCATTCCACATGACTCGCCGAGGTGACCAACATTTTGTACCAATGTAAAAACCTTCCAAACGGCGATTTTAATCGTGGAAACTGTATTGCGGGCTGCCTAAGCTGATTCTAAACGGCCCTGTCGGGACCCTTTAAGTCTATCCGAGAATTTTCTCACAATTTTTGCATTTTTTTTGGTAGAACGGGCATCATTTTCCCGTATGTCGAACTTAAGAAAGAGATCACGACCCCTCGATGACCGGGCCTATCTCGGCCCTAGTGCCCTGGAGGCTGTGGGGATCAGTAGTGTGTTATCAGTCAACGTGGATGGACATCGTTAGCGAGTTTGAGTCAAGATTAAGTACGTTTTTGGAGGAGGTAAAGGAGTGTAAGAAGAGAGGCAAGAAACGAAGACGAAGGGTGCCAAGGTGGGAGAAGTGTGCAAAGGTGGAAGAGCTGAACTTGTGAACGCCTCCGCCCCCGCTCCTTTCTCCTTTGCCGGCAAGCCCGGAAACCGGTGAGTGATTAGAAAGGAGGGTGTCAAAGAGTAAAGTGATCGGGTAAACAGTGTATAGAAGTGAACCCTATCTGTCACCAGTGCCGTACCGACTCATCGCCCTCAAGCGACAATTCATTGCGCGGGGGCGGGGGCTCAAACGCTCCAACGAGGAGGATCCACGCGGGTGGCTGCCCGCCGTGCCTCTCTCGCCTCCCCCCTTCCCCTCGAAGTGGTAAGTGTGCTAAAAGTGAATGTCTATGCTGAGATGATTTAGTGTGTGGAATTGATTGTCATTTCTTTCTTTGTAGAACCAGAGGATCAATTTATCAGGAATAAAGGAAGAACAAAGAAGTAGCATTTGTAGATTTATAAAGAATAAAAAAGGCTTATAAAATAAAAATCCTACAAAAACACTTATTCTACATTTTTTGCTCTACACCTTAGACCTATGCACAAGGAAATCTCGATGATAAATCAAAATCTGTTGCAACAGTTTTTTAGTCTGTGCTACATTTTTGTCGTAGGGGATAGAAACCCCTTACCTACTTTTATCACTTCTAAATCAGAATTTACACTTTTTAATTCACGTTGGAAAAAAGCCAACATATAATTAACTTTGGCGATGATTTCGGTAATTGAGGCAATTTCCTCACGGAGGGTGTCTCTCAAGAGGAACAGCCGCTCCCACCCCTTGTACTTAAGACCAAAGTTGCAGTTGAATGGCGTTAATTTTTCTCTCGTTATGGTCAAGACCCACTCCCCGCTTGAATACAAAAATTTGATAGTAACACCCCCGATATCGGAAGTGTCCCCCGGCGCATATATCTCCCTAGACATGAACCCCAAACTTATCCTCCCCGCAATGGAATTCTTGATAAGGACGAAAAATTCATCCAAGGAAAGGCGAAGAAATTGCTGTTTCCCCGCTTTTCCCCACCCGTAGAATAGCACATACGGGCTCATGCACCGCAAGTCCAGTCCGACTCGCACGTGCTTCCCCATGGAGTCAGTCAGGTAGTTATCCCTCCAATGTAGTTCTCTGGGGCGCACGTGCATCCCTTCTGGTGGATCAACGATGTTCTCCAAGTCGTCATCGTCTGCGATAGTCTGAAAAGAAACAAATAAGAAAAATTAGTGGTGCTCAAGACGATAGAAGAAAGGGGGTATGGGTGGCGTGGCCAAAAACGTTAACACTTCGTGTAAACTGCGAAACGAACCCATGATATAGAAAACTAAATTATATATTCTAATGTAAATAGAGAAGTAAACATTTTTAGTTGTACGGGGTGTGCTTGGCCTATGCTGTCAGCCCATATTGTGTCTTGGCCCCTGCGGTATGAAATGGTATGCAAACCCACAACACTGAACATAGAGGTGTTCGCTCTGACCGAGGGGACCGAGGCACTGACCACCTGGTACCTGGATTTAAACAATGCTGCCGGTGTGGTAGCACGAATGTGTGCACCGTAGAAAGTTCGATTGACCACCAGAAAGCTTGGTGGCTGTATAAACATTCTAGACATTTACTTCATTTAGCTCTCTGTTTTGGGTTTGGGTGCACTGTCAACAAAGGGGCAGCAGTAGTGGCCTCTAGCACAGTGTCTATTGTTGGCGGTACTTCGTGTTAACTGAAAAACAACCCCCTGTTTAGGAATTTAATTGGCATACAAAAATTGAAGTTAGTAATTTTGAAGTTGGGATTATTAAGATTTGCGGCAAAAATAGTACGGAAATGGCGTAGACAGCGTACACCGAATATTGTACAGAACCGTTACGTTAC
>NW_026267358.1:81890-82503 GCF_000697945.3 Frankliniella occidentalis | reverse complement strand
GGGGGGCGGCTACGCCACGCCACGGCACCGCAGCTCCCCGGAGCACTTCACCGCAGCGCTCCGCTCCCTTCAGAGCTGTACGGTGGCTGCGTGGGCTAGCGCACGTACTGCGGGGCGCCTCGTTCGGGGTTCAAACCCGGGTGGTTCCAAGTCCGTTTTTCCTGCGCGAGAAGAGGAGAGGGGTAGGAGGAGGGGTATAACATATGTACGGAGAGGATAACAAAAACTAAGACTTACCTGTTATCATCTCTTCGCTCTCGCTGATGATCTTCATACGCGGTATAACTTATAGAAGTCCGACGTTGGCCTCGGGGGCCGCGCACCACTTCCTTGACGCCTACCTCCACAGTTAGGTTACCCCCTCCATCGTACCGGTTCAAACAAGTGTCACCCACCCCCTCCGCCGTACAAGTTCAAACCGGGGTTAGCCCCTCTGACGTAACGGCCTTCCGGGGTTACCCCCTCCATCGTATCACTTCAAAAATTAGGCTAGGTTAGGTTACACCCCTCCGACGTACCCGTTCAAAGAATTAGGTTCAAGGTTACACCCCTCCGACGTACCCGTTCAAAAAGTTAGGTTCAAGGTTACACCCCTCCGACGTACCCGTTCAAA
>NW_026267358.1:79909-81840 GCF_000697945.3 Frankliniella occidentalis | reverse complement strand
CCGTTCAAAGAATTAGGTTCAAGGTTACACCCCTCCGACGTACCCGTTCAAAAAGTTAGGTTCAAGGTTACACCCCTCCGACGTACCCGTTCAAAAAAATTAGGTTCAAAGTTACCCCCTCCATCGTACCACTTCAAAAAATTAGGCTGCGACCTGGGGGGATGCAAAATGGCGGCCCGCGACTTGGGGGTGTATATACTACTGCTGCTCATTATAAACATGGCTCTCCTGTCTTCTAATGTTTCGGGCCATAATGGTGCTTTCGGTCTCGTAGCTGAAACAAAGAACAGTAGAAGTTACCTTCCTTGAAAACTTGATCGCATCAACAAAAGGGGCATTGCTAACGTTTAATTCGAAAACGTAAAACGAACCAGCGTATAGCAAGCAAATATAAAAAGGCCCGTTTTGGAACGGCCCGTGAAAGCACATGATACGACTCGATAAGAATTAAGGTTTAGCGTATCTAAAGATTCATTTCGATCACGAAACAGAGCCCTCAGCCCTGGTTGAAGGAGTGGGTTCCTTGGGTTCTTGTCGGGAATAATGACAGTGTTAAAAGGTGATGGTTCAAGTTCACACTCTATTGTACTCTTGGGCCATTACAAGGGGACCACACACACCCGCGGTTCTCTGGCGTCTGCCTCAATCATGCGTCACGTGTCTCCACCGGCTCTCGCGGGGCTCCTCAGGGCCGTGTTCGCGACTGTTCCGGAGACCGGAGCTGCGCGCTGCGCCACCAAGCGCTGACTGGCGCGGACATTCAAACTGAGGCGCATTCGTGCAAGGCTACTCCCTATAACAGCGCGGTTGGGTACACTCTGAATTGGTTGGCGTATTTGAACGCGTTCTAAGTCGCTAACCAGTTGACAGTGTAAACACATAGATTGGGTTAGGGATGTCAGTGTTTGACAAAGAATCGCTTCCAAATATTTCGGGCTGATGTTCCAGACTTACACTCATGTTCGAGACGCGTGTGGGTCAAAAGTTTTAACAGCTAGTGGCACAAGACGCCTTTCTGGTTAACAATAGTTTTCAGAACTGAACAGAATTTGACCGCGGCTTGCGAAGGTGGCACAAGGGGTGGGGGTACGCACAGTGCGGCAGATCGCGAAAAAGGTGGACATATTTCAAATTTTCACTTTTTCATACTAACTATTTTGTCTGTCCAGGACGAATCTACAATGTTCGAAGCATCTGAAACGGTTACTCTCATATTTTTAAGCCATCAGATTTGTTTTCTATAAGCCCTCAAAAGTGAGTCATCAGAAGCGCAATCAGCGCGCTCCTTCCCGCGCAAATTACACGTATTTTACTAACTAATTGCCATTAAACAGGAGCCTAAATGTAAAATCAAAGTCATGAGAGTTGTAGTTCGACACTTCATCATTCGAAATATGCCGGACAATTAAAATCAATCTTGCATTTTTAACGATAAGAAAAGTGTTTCTTGGACACCTGCATCAAGACGTCATCTCTTGACCCGATATCTTTGAATTGAGTTATAAAACGATTGCCGCCGATTGCCGCGATTTCGTGCATATTGGTATAAAGCTCAAACATTACTGAACTTATTCTGACTGAGAACGGCTGCCGCAATCCGCCGCTTTAGTTTTGCGGAGTGAAATTGTAGAGGTGCTTTGAGGTTAGGAACATCGCTCTGTACATGCTGATTTATACAGTTTTATAGACTTGTGGCCATCGCACGAGTCTAAAACTCGGTCAGTAACAGGTAAAAACACTACCAATCTGTTTCCGAGCTGTTCCCCTTTGATTCACGCCTAATATAGCTGATATTTCAATCTAAAACTGACTCTGTGCACTCACTCGCTACGTACAACGGTGGGTGGACTTTTCTGGTAATTTTACACGAAATAGGAGGGAATTCCAGGTCATTCGTGATTCCCATTTAGTTAAAGAATATTTCAACGCGT
>NW_026267358.1:72263-79859 GCF_000697945.3 Frankliniella occidentalis | reverse complement strand
TTATTTTACTGTTTTAACGGGATGTTTCCATGAGTTTCTTGTCTCATCGTCATTTGCTCGCTTGCATATTATCAGGGCTAATGAACATGCTTTTGCGCATCCAATATCACCCCCATCGTACCCCCTACCCCCTTTGAAAATACCCCCACAATGTCCGAATCCCCGCCTTAAAAGCTCCGTTTTTGCTAACGCAAGGGAGAAAACCGCAACTCTGTAGCTTGTACAGTGGCGTCTGTACGTTAGTGTGAGTACCTGTAAAGGGGGTAGGGGGTATGATGGGGCCGACATTGAAAACCTAAGGGTCTGCTCTTCTAGCTTCCTCATGTAAAAGCGAGCACATTACAATGGGACAGCAACCTAAAGAATCACTCCGCTCAAAGTGTCAAAGAGAAATATAAAATGGGGGGTCAGGGGGTATAAGTGGGGGTAGATGCACGAGTTAAACCGACGCTACGGAATTGAAGTTGGGGGTTACGCACAAAATGAGGTCGAAGTCGAGTCTCTAGCACGAAGTGTATAAAAGCGACGCGCGATGCAAAATTCGTCTTAATGGAGGGGTGTTGGGGGGATGGGGGTTGAAATGCATTTGCCCCCCCACCCAATGTGTGTTAAGTGGGTCCTATGGAACACCTGTACCGATATATTCACTGTGTGTGCTCAGGCATAGGAGAAAACCGCGTGTCTCTAGCTTTTCTGGCGGGGATTCGGACATTGTGGGGGTATTTTTAAAGGGGGTAGGGGGTACGATGGGGGTGATATTGGATGCGCAAAAGCATGTTGTTCAGCCCTGATAATATGCAAGCGAGCAAATGACGATGAGACAAGAAACTCATGGAAACATCCCGTTAAAACAGTAAAATAAAGTTAAAAAGGGGGTTTGGGGGTAAGTGGGGGTAGATGCACAAATTTCATTGGCACTACTGAACTGAAGTGGGCGGTTACGCACAAATTGGTGTCGAAATGGAGTCTCTGGCACAAGGCGTACGTGAGTGACGTGCAATGCAAAATTTGAGATTTTGGAGGGGGGTTTGGGGGGGATGGGGGTCGAAATCGTTTTGCCTCCTCCTCGATATAGGTTCAGTAGGGTCTAAAGCACAACTGTGCAAAATTTCAAATC
This sequence comes from Frankliniella occidentalis, assembly GCF_000697945.3. Classification (NCBI taxonomy): domain Eukaryota; kingdom Metazoa; phylum Arthropoda; class Insecta; order Thysanoptera; family Thripidae; genus Frankliniella; species Frankliniella occidentalis. Next base: position 78,742 of record NW_026267358.1, on the reverse strand, counting down.
TCTAACTCAAAATGCAAAGTGAAACCCCACAGCGTCCCGACTACTTGCATTAAGGAGGACAAGAAATCAATGCAACGTTTCGATCCTTGTCTCAAAGCGTATCTTGACCCATTTTTTACATTCCTATGGCAAAATGACCGACTATTTCCGTAGACAGCGGCACTACATACAGCCCACACCACGTGAAATTTTATGAGGATTCCAAATATGTCCCCGGTTTTGGCCTGTCAGGTCTGGTTTCTGATATCAAGAGCATATAAAACACCTCTACATGCCTTTTTTGACAACAGAGTTTCCACCCGCTGGTTCGCCAGTGTTGCACAGATGCGTCGGTGTAATGTTGTGGTATTACAGTTACAGTATCTGTCGCAGCCTCGACTGCAGTGCAGTATCTCCTGCTGGAGATGCTTTTCCACACACTTCGGTATGTGCGACTGGGGACCTCATCCGTTGCAGCGTCGGCGAAGATCCCATCTGGATTACCATCGGTAGCACCATGGCCTCCTGGTGGTGTGAGAGTGACGTCAGTGAAGAACAAATCCAGAAGATGACGGGAACCCTGAGGCAGTGGATCAATTACTTAAAGGTGGGTGGGAAGTTGAAAGCGCTCAATCATACTAAGTGGTTATCTCGCTATGATGCTGCCGTGCAGGTTCAACTGGAGACCCATCCGGAACTTAAACCAGAGTGGGTTAAGTTCCTGACTTGTCTCCTGAACCCGGGCACAATAATCAGTCATGTTGATTTCGACTTCATCTCAAGCCCCAAGGAATATGCTCGTTTCGGCGAGCTCTTCCTTGAAAGTCATCACGCACACCTGAGGACGGTATACGGCGGTATACGCCAAGAATTTTTAGAAGGCAGAATTTTAAGACCTCAATTGGGTAAAATTGCAGTATCTTAATTTTATGTATAGCAAAGAAGAGTGTTCAAGGGCGATGGGGAGGGAGGGGGGAGGGAGGAAGAGGGGGTTGATTTTGAGGGGAGGGTAGTAGATAGTATTATTGAGTTTTTAGTAAAAGTGCCGACACTGGAGGTTTTAACGGTAGATTTAGGGGAAGGTGGGGTACAGTGGGACACGGGGTACAATGGGACAGAGGCGATATCACCTATTTCTAACAGTATTCAGATGTTGAAAAAATTTGCCACGTTTCGCACTAAAGAGTTCTTCGTGGTGACATTAATGATTGGGGGCTGGCTGAACATGTTTAAATAACAGAAAATGGCAAACAAAAATAAGCTCCAAAAGTGGTGAAAACCAAGGTGACGTTTCGTATCAGTTTCCCATTCTGCGCGCTGCGCGTTTAATAACTTGCGATAGAAAATCGGTGGCTCACCGATAGGTAGTTTCTTACGACACAATTACCAGCGATGGGTTTTGAGTTGAATCACAAAATACCGAAAAGGAAAGGACTAAAACGCGATAAGAGCGATAGGTACACATTGGGACAGCTCACCAGAGGAGTGTCCGATGCGACACTTTAAAAACTTCACATGTTTATATTGCGCGAAATGCACTTAAACCCTGCTTCAAACTTTAAGGGCCTTGCGGAGGTACTTGAAATTGTTTTTCAGCGAAAGGAAGTAATACGTGTTCGTTCATGTTTTACCCTCTACTCGATTCTGACCTGCGGTGCCCTCTCTGGAAACTTTGAAAGTTTTTTGGGCCACCCTACCCACGGGGCTGGTTGGTGGGGTAGATCGGGCCCGCAGTGAGGCACTATTTCTTGAAGCACGGAGATATGCACCCTGTACAAAAACATGTACAGGTTGCCCCTGTAGCCTATCGTCCCAGTCATTAAAGATTTCTACACGGTCGTCTATTCTGAACTGCCTAAGGGCAATCATAACGTCGCTATACGTTAGCGCCGTCTCCTCATTCATTCTTAACTCATTGTAATTCTCGGCCCACATGTCCGCGACGGACAGAGCCCATCGCACATGTGGGAACAAATCACTGTTTACTTCGTGCCGCGGACTGTCCAGGATGATTGATTGATTGAGTGGGTTTATTGTCAACATTAAAAGGACTAGATAGTCCCGCTACAAATGTCGACCTGCTCGAGCAGGTTATTTGTCAATTAAGTACAGGGTAAGTCTCTTAATCTAGTGCAAGAACAGGCACAGAGAAACATGATACAATGAGTTATGGTAGATGTATTGCCTCAATCCTTTTAAAGACAGCTGTTGACTTATCTAAATAGTTAGACAGCTTAAGTCTATTCCATAAAAGTTGTCCACTTGTACTCTGAAAGATTTATTGCATTTTTCCCTACCGGGAACAAGAATTTGCAGGTCAGTCGGCTCGACCGGGTTGTTCTCACATTGCTGGAGGCAGTAAATTGGAATTTCTGGAACAGGTAGGCCGGGGTAGGCCAGTGGTGATGATTTTCCGAATTAAGACGGCGGTGTGGTATTCGCGCCTTTTTTGAACTTGTAGAATGCGCAGCTCATTGTAGATTAGCGTTACATGTTCATAAATTTTATATCCAGATTGTAAAAAATATCGTCGTGAATTTACAAAAAAAATAATTGTAAACTTGAATTATAATCTAAGCTGTAAATTTACGAGAGCACATATTGTACTCGCCAATGGATTTGAAGTCGATACCTTCTGCATGTACTTTTACGATTCCAGCTAAGGGTACAATCAAAAATAACGCCAAGGTTTTTAGCGGAGGAAGAAAATTTTACAGTACAATTGTTGATAGTGATACTTTTGGGTAGGTGGAGTGCATTGAACTTGGTCTGGTACCATTTAGTGCCAATAATGTTAGCCTGAGATTTTGAAATGTTTAAGACAAGGTTGTGTTTGTTGCACTAGTCATTAACACTTGATACATCCTCAGCCATTTGGAGACGTTCCCGTTAAAGTTGCTTATGTTACAAGGAGTGTACAATTGGACATCATCAGCAAACATATTTTAAAAACAGTTTTGTATACAGAGTGGCAGGTCAAAGAGATAGATTTTAAATAGCAGTGGTCCCAGCACACTACCTTGAAGCACTCCTGTGCTAATTGTAGCCTAGTTGGAGAATATTACTTCTGAAATAATCACTCGATGGCTTCGATCAGATAGATAGGATCTAAACCAGCTTGAGAAGCCTAAATATTTAAGTTTAGCGATTAACCAATCGTGGTGGACGCAATCGAATGCTTTTCTGAGGTCAAGCAGTAAAAGTAAGTTCATGAACTGTTTGTCCATAGATGCGTCCACAGAGTCGTCCACAACCTTCAGAAGACCTGTGTTACGGTACTGCGGCCTTTTCTGAACCCTGATTGATGTTCAGTTGACTGTTTGAATGGGAGGAAGGGGATAAGTCTGTGGTTATAACGCCAGACTTATCCCCTTCTTCCGCTTCACCATTCGTTTGACAAACAACACAATCTAAAAGATTGCGCTGGTTCATTTTTTTTTATTATCCTTAAGCAAAGCCGAAGGGTTGGGATTAAGCGCGGTGTTCTTCAGTAAATCACGAGACTGAAATGGTCGGGCCGCAGCCCCAATCATCGCCCGACCATCGCCACCGGCAGGCCAAGCAGGCCCGGCCCCTGCCGAACGGAGTTGCCGGCGCGGACGTGGAGCTGGCAACTCCGTTTGGCGGAAGAGCGGGCCTTCTTGTTTCATGTCAGTTGTCATTCAGGGTTGACCCTGTGTTCCTACAAATACAGAGTGAACAGGGACGTGCTTATCCATAAGATACATCAAGATTTCTCTAAATTTATCAAGTTTTTCATCAATGTCTGCAGCTTCGTAAACATCATTCCAAGGGACCAGTTCAACGTCTTACAGCAGATCGTCTTTTTCAATGTTTTAAAGTTTCCTGAAAGTGATAGATTTCTTACGATTATGTGGTACAGACAGGTTGAAGACAGCATAAATAACATCATGAGCTGAGATAACCGGGTGCAGGGGTTTGGCCATAATCTACTAGTAGCTCTAAACAATCGCTGGAAATAATATCTAGGTTTGAATCACAGTGCTGCGTGTGAAAGGCCAAATTTAACACAGTCAAGATCACAGAATGATAACATCTCTGAGATTGTTTTAGTGTTTTGGCTGCCACTGCCAAAATGGGCGTTTATACCTCCACAGACAAATACATATATGTAGCAGGGCACGTGCTTTAGCAAATCGTGCAGGAAGATTTCCAAATAGCCACCTTTTGGTCTGCGACATATGCTTGCTAGCAAAATTCTGGTGGAACCAATTAGGACGTCTAGCAATAGATATTCAGGCTTGTGAAATTCTCCAGTGGAAGTAGATAGCACTCTGGTTTGATAACAGTTTTTGACAAACACTGCAACTCCTCCTCCGTTTCTACCTTTCTTGTTTACATAGAAGGAATGAAAATTGGACAGGTTAACACGTGCATCATTTTCAACTATGTTTCTGAAACAGTTACAATATCGACTTCACAGGTCACAGGTCATGGTGTCTTGAGCCTAGGACACATACCTCAGCAACCAGGGACGATTTACAGTTTCATTCAATCTCAGAAAAAACAGACATCCAGTGTTTATAGGGCAAGAAATCATTGAATACACACTTCAGAGACCAACTAGAATATTTGTAAAGGGGGCCATATTTGTTGTTTACTTCTACCAATAACCAGACACCGCCCACCGAACAAACAAGATCGACTTAGACTTGAAGCGCTCTGACGCTCAGACCGTGAAGCTCTCGACTGGTGGTCTGCTGCAGCAGCTGACGAGCCGACGCACGCCGACATGCCATGACGTCTGATCAGGGTTGGGAATCTAGTTGTTAAAGAATCGGTCTTACATTGGTAGAGATGCACTACAACTGAACACCACGACTCGCAGTTTAAAACCAACTCATCTTTATTATTATGTGACGAACGAGTACATTTACAGTACACCAATATTTGAGTCCAATGAATGATACGAATTAAACAAAGTAAATATGAACACTGGATTTAAAAATGTATCTGACTAGGGCGACTTGTTAGTGTTTTTATGATAAAAATCTAATAGACTAGACAGACTTGTTAGTGATTTTAAAATTAAACTACCATGACGTTAATATTAGTTAACTTAATTTCAGGTACTTTTAGATTATCATAAGGAAAAATTAATTCCTTCAGGTGCTTGGGCAGTAGATTAGTTCTTTAGGGAGTAACTACATCGGAGCTAGTTGCGGCCACTCTCTCTGATGGTGCCTCTGTGGCAGCAATAGCCAACTAGTGCCTGGCCACAAGGAAGAGGTTCGGAAAAATATTTCGATGTGCCTTCCGCCAGGCGCGGTTTTAAGTCCGTCTGACGGAGGGGGCGATTTGCTGTGGGTTGCCTACTTCACCCACAAAACGCCATTCTTGATTTAAGAATAATATACTAATGTTTAGGTGGATTGCTTCCTATAATACGAACCGAGTATCGACCCCTTAAAACTAAAAGGTCGTACCTCGGAGCGGCTGCGTATAAGGTCGTACCTCGGAGCGGTTGCGTATAGTGTCGGATCTCGCTAGGGTCCCAGAGAATGGTCGTACGTCTGTTTTTTCACGATTTCGTGAGATGCATATCATTAGAAAGAGAATTTTCTCCCGATTCTAATGGTATGCATCTCGCAAAATCAACAAAAAATAGACTTACGACCATTCTCTGGGACGCTGGCGAGATCCGACACTATACGCAACCGCTCCGAGGTACGACCTTATACGCGGACCCTCTCAAACACGACCTTTTAGTTTTCAGGCGTCGGTATGTATGCTATTCTTTAGTATGTTACATACTAAAGTTTAGTATGTTTGGTTAGTATGTGACATACTAATCTTTAGTGTGTTAGCCCCCTAATCTAAGAAGAATACCGACTCGGCCAGCGTCATCAGATAATTAGACGTTTGTGTATTTTAAAAGAGAAAACGATTTTCTACTGTATTCCGTAAATGTCCCGTACGGAGCAAAGCGAAATGGATCAGCGACCCACTTCATCACCAGTACAAAAATGATGCAGCGCGTAGAACACACTACAAGCATAGGTAAAAACGTTGCCGCACCCAACTAAGGAGAGCTGGCGGGGACCCTGCGCGCGTTGATACTAAACCAATTATTTCTGGCGCATGGTTGACTTTTTCAACAAAAACTTGCATGTTACCTGGAGGTAATTGTCTTATAGAGCATACAACGTAAAACTAATTTTAGTTTCATGTCAAAATTTTAGTTCAATGCAAAATATGGTGTTTGTAAGAGACGCTCTGACCGTGACGCCATCTAGCGGCGGTGCCCAGCGGCCCACAAGATTGTTGCATTAGTAGGTTAATACCCTAAACATTAGTATGTGAGTTAAGAGTTTTGGAATAGTATGTTTATCCTCTAAACATTAGTATGTTCTTTAGAGTTTCTAATTTGAGTATCACATTAGTATGTTAACATACTAAAAGCTAGAATGTCGTTTTCTGGGTGTTTCAGGGGTTTTGTCGGACAAATTGCCTACCCACCCCAGGGGGCGATTTGCAGT
>NW_026267358.1:66984-72213 GCF_000697945.3 Frankliniella occidentalis | reverse complement strand
TAAGACGTAACGTAAGACGTAACGTAAGACGTAACGTAAGACGTAACGTAAGACGTAACGTAAGACGTAACGTAAGACGTCGCACAGTGCTTATTGTTGGCAGTACTGAGGTAATGTGGAATTGAGATGCAACAGGTGGTCGCGGCGACATGACGCTCTGGCCCCCCGCCCGCGGCCCGTGTGGTAGAAACTGGTTCGTTTAAAAACAGATCAACTAAAAAGATGAGGGAAAATCTTGCATTGGTCGGAATGGTTGATTCCGGAGTGGGGGTGTCCGGGTGTCCTCGGGGGCCGCCACCGGTGTCGGCGGTTGGGCTTCTACCGACGAAGGGCCTTGGTCCAAAGTGGTGGTGGTCACTTTCGGCGGCTTCTGATCAGAGTTCTGAAAGAAAACAGGTCAATCATATATTACTTTTTCGCCGTGCGCATTGACACGAAAACAAGACTGGAAAAAAAATAAACAAAGAACTTACACATATTTCGGTACAAGTCTTTTCAAAGTCGTCCTTGGTGAGACCCAACTCTTATACAATATCCCGCAACACGCCCCGCGGGACGATGTTGGGGGTCTTCTCGTCCACGGCGTCCAGCGTCGCCTGCTTCTTCTTGGTCTTGGAGAGAGACAGAGTCGACGGGCGCTTCGGCATCTTTGCAGGCAAGAGGACAGAGTGGATGTAGGGAAACCAGGGCTTCGAAGCCGCGCTGGCAAAGAATGTTTAACCAGGGCTACCCAGCCGCGCTGGTCGAGGGATGGGTGCAGCACGCGTCGGGGTGGCCGAGCGGAGTCAAGAGGAGAAAGCGGCGTACACTGAGGAGGTGAAGAAAGAGGAGGGAATCATTTTGGACCCAGCCAAGATGAAAAGGAACGAGGGCATGAGAATGATCGCAAAACTGATTCTTAACTCCTTCTGTAAGTATAGTGAAAATAGGCGTACCGGGGTTGTAAGATGTCGTGTTTTATTGTATTTTTTTTTTAAACTTTTCAGAGGGGTAAGATGGGGGAGAAGACTCTGAGGGAGGGTCACCAAGTTTGCCAACAGCTTTTCGTCCATGATGGAGGTGATCAATGACCCCACTCTCGAGATGCGTTCCATGCTCCCGCTAGGGGAGGAGTGCCTTCAGATCAATTGCATGCCAAAAGAAGACTGAGGACAGCCTGAGGACTTCCAGCCTGATTAACGCTGCATTTACCACTTGCTACGGGCGTCTTCATCTCTACAAGCACCTGGACATGGTCGGAGAACGGGCGATTTACCACGACACCGGTGAGTACCGAACGGTGGAGCAGGTAGAAATTGGATATGGAACTGTTTTCTACATGTACTTTTTTCTCATTTCCAGACTCAGTATGCTACTTGTCCGTGCCCTATCTCCCCGATCCACCGCTCGGTACTCACCTTGGGGAGCTCACGGATCAGATTTCGGATGAGTTCGGAGCCGGTTCCATCTGTTTCGCTTTCGTCGCCGGGGGTGCTAAGAACTATTCTTACAAAGTAGCGGTGAAAGGGGACATGAACAATGTGAAAGTGGTCACCAAAGTCTCTGGTATTGAGCTGAACGGACCGAATGAAGACATCATCACATTTGAAAACTTAAAGGCAATGGTTTAAAGTGACCTGAAAGAAAATCACATCGTCCCAATCCCCGGACAGATTGCCCGCCTGCCGGGGTGGAGAATAATCGGCCGGGACACCTCAAAAACGTGACAGGTTGTACTGAACAAAAGACGGAGGGTCGATTAGGCAAAGACAGAGCCCTTTCGGGTACAAGGCAATGACCACAGAGGACGACGATTTACTGAACGTTCTCGAGGAGTTGGCCCTCTGCTAGGGTTCACCGCCGCCCGCCGCCGCCGGCCGCCGCCGCCACCCGCCGCCGCCACCCGCCGCCGCCGTCCACGTCTCTAGTCAAGACACTCTAAACCTATGTACAGAAATGCTTGATCATTGTAAAATAAGCAGCCAAAACTATTACACCTGTAAAAATGGTAAACTAGACAGGCACAAGACAAGCTATATAAACTCGATCAATCCCCTTCTCTTTTCAGTCATCATGGATCTTCGGTTCCGTCACGCGACCACAGGGCTGCTTGTGGGTGGGACAGGGGCGGGCAAGACCTATTTCATGAAAAGATTGATTGAGAACATGAACTCGATGTTCAACGTTTAGTTTGAACGCATAGTATGGCACTATACGGAATGGCAAAGTATCTATGAAGACCTTAAGGTCAGATGCGGTGTTGAATTCCACGAGGGTGTGCCGATATTGGACGAGTTCCCGACATATCGTGGTCCTGTACTACTGGTCATTGATGACTGCATGGATCAACTGGCAAATCCAGAAATTTTAAAATTCTTTATCAAAGGGGCGCATCACCGCCACCTTTCTGTATTTTTTCTCTCGCAGTGTCTCTTTCCAAAAGGGCTGCGACAAGTAAGTTTAAATTGTAGCGTTTGTATCATTTTCAAAACAAGCCGTGATTTGGCACAAGTCAGATCGTTTTGTATGCAGGTTAATCCGACCGATTGGCGTGCTCTTATGCAAGCGTATCCAGACGCAAGGTCAGATGCGCACACCCATCTTCTCTTCGACTTTTCCTATAGCCAAGCCGAACATTTGCGGCTCCGCACTCGCATTTTTCGGGAGAAAGTACCATTGTCTACATTCCCAAGGAAACCTATATGCAGAGGAAAAAGCATTAGGTTAAAACTTCATGATGAAGATGTTTCTGATATATTTTGTTTCGTTCATTTGCCAAGGAGTGTTTTAGGAATAAAATATGCTTCCGATTTCACTGAAACTGAATGAACGGTGTAACTCAGAGAATGGAATGTAGTTTATGTTTAAAGGCATGAGGGGACTTGCTTTCAATATTAGATTTAGTCGTAATCCGGCAGGTCGTCCGGAGACAGCACCCCGTCCAGGACGACCACCTCGTTCTGGCGCTCGGAGTACTCGGCCCGCAGGAGCCAGTCGTCCATGCGCCGGTGCAGCCGCGCAAAGAAGTAGTGCGGCAGCTGTGACTCCTCCAGCGTGCCCAGGACTTGGAAGAGATAAGCGTTAGCGGCATAGTCGTTCATCAGGGCCGCGAGGAAGTTGACACCACCCGGTCCCCGCCATTCGTCAATGGGCTCCTGATACACGTCGTAGTTCCCTGTACTTGCCAGCGCCGTTGATAACGTCGATTTCCCCGCACCGATATTTCCCTCAAGGTAGACATCTGGAAAATAATAAATGAAAAATTTGCCACTGCTCAAGTTTTATCCCCGTTTTTCACCTTTCGATGCCTGTACAGGTCGAACGCGGTGGGTTGAGCTAAATCTAAAATTCCCTGTCATACTTTATTTAGCCCTTTCCAAACAAGAATCCACTACTCGGAATTTTTAGGCCCCCCCAAGGGGGCCTTTCATCTCGCGTGCGAGGAAATTCTTTTTCTTCCCTCGCATTCATTAAGGTACCTCAACTTCTGTTGTACAGCTTCTAATAAAATTTTATCGAAAAATCAATCCAAAAATTAGATTTCATTTGACTATAGCCTCATTAAAATCCTTTTGGCCAATTTTGAGAAAATTAAAGTTAAACATCGAAATTATCACCAAAATCGGCAAAATCCTGCCAAGCCAACAATGGTTCGCACTTCTAGCATTCTTTCTGTTGATCCCTGCGGCTTACATTTTCACTTAACAGTAAAACGTATGAGACAAAAATTCAAAACCGAACATTAAGCTTCCGAACGATATGTTCAAAATTTTCGTGCGACATTTCAGACGAGAACGACAACAAGCTGAACAATATGCGACATTTACGCTTATTCTTCGTGTCTTGTTTTTCATTTCTAGCGCAGTTAGTATTGATTTAAACAGGGAAGTGTAAGCGAGCCGATTGTGCACCGTTCTTTAAGCCACGGAATAAGCTTTTAATCGATGCCAGAAGATATCCCGATTACAACTTCTACCGATTTAAAATCAAAGCTGCACAGTTTGTTTAGAAATGGGCGTGGCTACAACAATCCTGGGTAAAGGAGGCGTGGCTTCTAACAATGGTACCAACCTTTGCAAACGAACTCGCTTCATGTTTTTGGATAAAATCAATGATGTACTCTCCTCACTGTTATATTCAACCCACCTCTAATACCCTTTTTTAGCGTTTTCATGTGCCCTTTAGAGGTGGTTAAATGACATGTGTTTGGATAACTGTAGTAACTATGAGTAATAGTTGGCATTGCTGGGGAAAGCCCAAGGAGCAGTTTCTATAAGGCGCTTGCCTCGCTGTTGGGTTTTGTTATTGTGGTGACTAAAGAACGAAGAGCCACAACACTAACCATCAATAAGTTTTGAAGACTTCCCTCTCTTCTAATTTTCAACGCTCAATCTGTTGAAGTAAAGAATTGAATGATTATTTCTTCGTGTGCAAATGACTGTTCGTTAAAACCTTCAGGGGCCGATTAACGCGTTAGCGTTAGAATTTTTAATTATGACATTGAAAAATCCGATTTATGAGCACGAAAAGGGGTCCAATCGCCCACTGTGCAGTGCATTAAGGGGGAAAGTGAAGGAAATAAGAAATTTAAAAGAGAGAGGGTAAATTAATTAAAGTGAGTAAGTGTACTAAGACGGATAAAACTAATTTTCCAGGAAAGAATGAGAATCAGTGGATCAAGTGAAGAGGAGAGGAAGAAGAGGGGAGCGTCTCCCCTACCTGAACGGCGGCGCGTGCGCCACAGCTGCGCTGCAACCGGAGGCTGCGGCGGCAGCGAAGAATCAGGGGAGGGGAAAGAGAATGGCGGCTAGCCGAGGAAAGTGTCACAAATTCAAGGGGTCCGGAAAAAAAAGTGTGTACGCCTAACTCGGAGAAATATAAACGAGTGTCGACGCATCCGTGCAACACTGGCGAGTCTGTTTAGGACGGAGAAACAAAGGCGAATGTGCTTTTTCAGAATTTCTGCAGACCTATCTTTAGACGTCTCTCACTCGTCGATTTGACGTGAGCTCACTTTGATCGAAGCATCATTGCACCCGTAATTGAGACTGAAATAAAATATGACCTCAACTGAAGCGATCGGACGTCACATCGACGAGTATGAAGCGTTTAAAGATAGCTCTGCACAAATGCTCAAAAAGCACATTCGCCTTTGTTCGTCCGTCCTAAACAGATTCGCCCTTGTTCGTCCGTCCTAACTAGGTTCGCCCAGCGGGTGGAAACTCTGATGCCGCTCTGAAACAAGGATCG
>NW_026267358.1:48560-55539 GCF_000697945.3 Frankliniella occidentalis | reverse complement strand
AGGTAAGATGTAATCTTTACAGGGTAGAGAGAAAAGTAAATACAATTACAAAATGTCAACAAGGAAATTTATAAAATAAGTTAGTATTTACTTTTCAAATGTATCTGTAATATTTTATTTATTGCACTTAAGATGTTTTACTTGCCTCATCATTGATTTTTTTTTCTGCGATCATCTTCAAAACCACCAGAAGAACTGCGCCCTGAATTTTTTCTTTGGAGATGCCTCCATTTTGTTTTTTGACTGCCGGTTGTGAAGAGGAGTCTACAGCAGTGTATGAAGCCCCTGCTTCAGAAATTGATGCGGGCTCACTCTTCTAATTCTTGAGCGGTATTTTTCCTCTGCTTTTTCTTCTAGAAGTTTATTAGCAGCAGGAAAGTAGTGTCATCTTCAAGGATATCTTTATATCTGGGATCTATCAAAGTTGCAATTCTTAGAGTAGTTCTATCTGTATAGTGTGCAAACCGTCTTTCAATCTGAGTAGGGAGAAGTGCTCCACCTTTGATATTTTAGCCAGACAAAACATGAATGGTTCCCTTAAGTTTGAGTAACGGTAATCTTGTTCTTAAACATGTGGTGGCCATGACACCCATGATAGGAATGCTTACCTTATTCAGCTTCATGCCTAGCACCATTTAACATTGAAAATATAAATACAAAACCCTTCTTTAATTTTAAGTATATGTAACATAACCCTTACAAGTGTTTACATAAAATAAAAATATTTCCATAAGAAAGCTTGGTGTTCTATGACATGTCTTCCTTGTCTTTATGTCAGAGACTAAGATGTTAACCAATTGTAAACTATGAGAGTACTACACCATTTAGTTTGAACTTTATCCGCTGACTAACATTTGCATATTTTTATTTTGAGCCCTCCAGGTCATTAAGTAGATATGGTTAAAAATCTTCGTTGTTTTGAGCTTTAATGGTTCCCTAAACTACTTTTGAATATATCTGAGTAGGGAGAAGTGCTCCAGCTTTGATATTTTAGCCACACAAAATGTGAATGATTCCTTTAAGTTTGGGTAACGGTAATTCTGCTTAAACTAGCTTGGGAGGGTGGGGACCCTACAAGTATAAGTTTAATTCATTCAGCTTCACCTCTACCATGATTTAAAAATGAAATAAAGCATGTCATTCCATCCTTATTTTAGTTTTTCTAGTTTTAAAGGATAACACAAAAAAATGAACTTTAAAAAAATATTTATTGCCTTAAGGGCCAATTACATAAAAAAAAATAAAAAAAAGTTGATCTTAGACATAATAATCACAGCTTAATGAAGGTGAAACGATACTCTCTAGGGATGAGGTGATGATTGGTAAAAAAAAAAATGTGGGCAATGAAACAAAACCCCAGAGAGATGAAGATGACTCGATCACATTAAAAAATCACAGATGAAGATTAAACATAAAAAATAAAAAAGGAATCTACGTCTTCACTTTCTTCTTCTTCTTGTCCTTCTTCAATTTCTTCTTGTCCTTCATACTATTGAGGGCCTTGACCCTGAGTGTGGCTTCCTGTGGACATAAGGATGAACGCATTAGATTTTTTAAACGAACCAGTTTCTACCACACGGGCCGCGCGCGGGGGGCCAGAGCGTCAGGTCGCCGCGACCACCTGTTGCATCTCAATTTCACATTACCTCAGTACCGCCAACACTAAGCACTGTGCGACGTTCTTACGTTACACCGTACGCGGGCGCGCGCCGTAAGAGCGATCTGTCACAAGCGCGACTCGTCGTAAGCGCGAATGCCGCAAGCGCGACCCGGCGAAAGCGCGAACGCCGCAAGAGCGAACGACCGCAAGCGCGAAGTGTCGGAAGCGCGACCCGCCACAAGAGCGAACCTCGTGAGGTGCAGCTTACGCGCAAGCGGCTTACCACGGCTAGACGGGCGAGATCGACGCGTAGGTCGAGAGGGTCTTTCAGTCGTGTATGAGGGAAGAACTATGGCCGTTGATTATGTTCTGCTGCTGCTAAAGCGTGACCAGCCTTGACATCGGTTTGCTGTCTATGTTACGTGTACTTGTATTGGTAAAATGTTCATAACATGAATGTCCCTGTATAGTTCCTCGGAATCCCTCATACACGACTGCGACACCCTCTCGACCTACGCCTCGATCTCGCCCATCTCGCTGTGGCAATAGTTTTCCCAGCAAAAGACTAGTGCTTCTCAATAGGGCTAATAGAGGTCCAATCCAATGGCTTCGCTTCGACTTCGGCACCTGTGGCTGGGGAATGGAGTAGGATAGCGAGTCGCGGTCGCGAGTCGTGAGTCTCCTGTCGCGGGTGTCCTATTCTAAGTGATCGCGGGCCCGTTCGCGGGTGTCCTTTAGTGATCGCGGATCCTTTCGCGGGGGTTCGCGGTGTCCTTTCGCGAATTTCCTCGCGGACACAATCGCGAGGACTCGCGAGGACTGGTGAGATCCTGCGGGTGCCGAAGTCGTGCCGAAGTCGTACCGAAGCTGACGTGGAGCCATTTGATCTCTATTAGCTCTATTGAGGTGCACTATTCTTTAATGGGAAGCCTAAAGCTGCTTGCCGGGAAGCGAGGGTCGCTCTTGTTGCGGGTCGCGCTTCCGACACCTCGCGCTTGCGGTCGTTCGCTCTTGCGGCGTTCGCGCTTGCGCCGGGTCGCGCTTGTGGCATTCGCGCTTACGACGGGTCGCGCTTGTGACAGTTCGCTCTTGTGCACATCGCCGTCTTACGCTACGTCGTACGTTACGTCTTACGTTACGTCTTACGTTACGTCTTACGTTACGTCTTACGTTACGTCGTACGTTACGTCTTCATAAAACGTAAGACGTAGCGTAAGACGTAACGTAACGGTTCTGTACAATATTCGGTGTACGCTGTCTACGCCATTTCCGTACTATTTTTGCCGCAAATCTTAATAATCCCAACTTCAAAATCACTAACTTTAATTTTTGTATGATAATTAAATTCCTAAACAGGGAGTTGTTTTTCAGTTAACACGAAGTACCGCCAACAATAGACACTGTGCTCGAGGCCACTCCCGCCGCCCCTTTGTTGACAGTGCACCCAAAACCAAAACAGAGAGCTGAATGAAGTAAATTTCTAGAATGTTTATACAGCACCAAGCTTTCTGGTGGTCAATCGAACTTTCTACGGTGCACACATTCGTGCTACCACACTGACACCATCGTTTAAATCCAGGCACCAGGTGGTCAGTGCCTCGGTCCCCTCGGCCAGAGCGAACACCTCTATGTCCAGGGTTTGCATACCATTTCATGCCGCAGGGTCCAAGACGCAATATGGGCTGACAGCATAGGCCAAGCACACCCCGTACAACTAAAAATGTTTACTTCTTTATTAACATTAGGATATATAATTTAATTTTCTTTATCATGGGTTCGTTGCGCAGTTTACTCGAATTGTTAACGGTTTTTTTTTTGTTGACGGACACCATAGGGGGGGTAGGCGACCACAACATGGTACTCATAATATCCTCCCAAAAGGCGGGCTCGGGCTCGGGGGCGGGGACGACCTCGGGGGCGGGGGCGGCCTCGGGGTCAGGCAAGGCCACCAAAGGTGCGCCGTCCAGTTGGTACTAGAACACACGAAAAATTTGTTGCTAAACCACTAACCTACAGGAGACACTCACACACACGCACACACACTCACACGCACACACACGCCCCTCCACACAGGGAATGACAAAGGGGCATTTTGACACTTTTTGGACATATTCCACTCGGATTTTCACTCACACGCACTCGGCCCACCGTTTAAGCGACCTTTCCGTACTAGAAATCCACAAATTACTTTGCGTTCGGTACCCCTCCCTGCTCACAACCACATGTTGATCCCTGGCAGGGGCGACTTTCCCACGCCTCTCACGCCGAAACAGTAATCAGTCACACAAAATTTTGAATGAACATACGTTTCCGAGGACACACAGAACGATATTTCACTACACACATGACCCATAGATCCGTACATAAGGAAATCGAGCACTAAAATATAAGCCTGCCGGTTATAACTTTACCACTCCCCCCTTTCCTATCATTTCACACTCACAACGAATGATCTATTTACTTACATATAAGTTGGTCAGTTCGACGAAGAGGTCCTCGTCCTCGAGCTGAAGTTGGGCGCACATTTTAGCACGAGTCATCCGTTTGCACATTTTGTTTTTTGGTCACTGACACACAACACTTCACGCTCTCGCTACTGGGCGAACAATGAGACAAGACAGGACAGGTCGGTGACGGCAAGGGGTGACAAGTGCACTATCCAGGATTTTCAAAATCTCGCAAACCTTTTACCATAATAGGGCCGTTTTCACATTTATTTAGTTGTAGAATATTATTTTATAATTTCTGATGCCGATTACCTTGATTTGGGTGCAGCGGGACGAGTGAGGCTGGCGCGCGGTCCAGGCGGAGGAGTGGGGGGCGGCCGGCTACGCCACGGCACCGCAGCTCCCCGGTGCACTTCACCGCAGCTCTCCTCTCCCTTCAGAGCGGTACGGTGGCTGCGTGGGCTAACGCACGTACTGCGGGGCGCCTCGTTCGGGGTTCAACCTCGGGTGGTTCCATGTCCGTTTTTCCTGCTTGAGAAGAGAGTGGTGGTAGGAGGGGGGTATAACATATGTACGGAGAGGATAACAAAAAAATAAGACTTACCTGTTATCATTTTCTCTTCGCTCTCGCTGATAATCTTCATACGCGGTATAACTTATCGAAGCCCGACGTTAGCCTCGGGGGCGCGCACCACTTCCTTGACGCCTACCTCCACACTTAGGTTACCCCCTCCACCGTACCGGTTCAAACATGTGTCAGCCACCTCTCCGACGTACAGGTTCAAACCGGGGTTAGCCCCTCTGACGTAACGGCCTTCCGGGGTTGGGGTTACCCCTTTCATCATACTGGTTCAAAGTTAGGTTCAAGGTTACACCCCTCCGACGTACCCTTTCAAAATTAGGTTCAAAGTCACCCCCTCCGACGTACCAATTGAGACTTAGGTTCAAAAGTTATCCCCTCCATCGTACCAGTTCAAAATTAGGTTAAGTTAGGTTACATACGCTAAAGATGGACACCCGAGACCTGGGGGCATGCCCGCGACCTGGGGGCATGCAAAATGGCGACCCGCGCCTTGGGGGCATGTATACTACTCAAGTGCATCAAATGCGATGCAATTGTCTCAGAAAACCACATGTGCTATATGCCTCCATGGTCTCCACCACCGCTTCCAAAGAAGACGAGACATGTAAGGGAGAGCGGGGTACCATGAACATGAGGCACGATGAGCATTTTGAATTTACGCGCCAATGATGTCACCGCCCGCCACCAACCTGTAAGACGTTGATAGGGGGTGTGCCAGCGGATGTTTTTATCGAGAGCGCGAAGTCGAGAAAGACGAGAAAGGGAGAGGTTTATAAATTTAAAGAGAGCAATTTAGGTGAATCGAGCTTAAAATTATTCGGGATATCCTTTTGTTAGAGCCGAATGCTGAGTCTGACAGTACAACCAACGTTTTCCCTGCCTTCTGTAACCTTCTTACTATAAAATACGACTGGACGCGATTTTTTAGAACACCTGAGGTTAACTCAGGTCTTTCTAGACCATAAAGTTGTCTTTTGATGCACGATGAGCAGTTTTTTTCGGGGTACCATGATCATGCAAACGTCAAAACCTTTTATGTTCAAATCGAAATCTGGTTAGTGATTTGGATTCAGCTCGTCGAAAGGAAACGAAAGTGTCTTATTCGCCGAGACGATCGGAGACAAAATGCCAGAGTTATTGACGTTCAAAGTGACACAAGGTGACTTTTTTTGCACTTGTGGTTCCTGCTTCTCCGCATTCTTCTGCTTTTCAGCTTTACCGGAATGCTATATTACAGATAAATACATTGTCCTGTATGATTGCATGCAACAATTTTCTATAAGGGCATGACAAGTGACATCATCTTCATTCGCTGCTAGGGCTTCATCCACAGATAAAGATTTTATGGGCATGTTGACTGCAGCTTTGCATACAACTGTTATATCAGCTGGGGAGTAGCCGATACTTTTGTTAGCCAACATCTGCAGCTGATCATCGCTGAGGTTTACCGTGACAATCTGCTCGAACAGTTTTCAAACGGACCCGTTTCTGCTAGACAGGAGGAGGAGCGACATGGTTCAACACCACCAGTTGAGCAGCTCCACACCCATGCCCGGGTACCAGAGCAACAAAAGACACAGATACCTTGCTCTCTGAGAAGTCGGCCCCCTGCCCGCCTTGCCCAGCGCCCACGTCAAAAATTGTGTTCAATTATAAGAGTAATGATTAATAGGCTAATTCAAGGAAATATCACGCAAAAAGACAAATTAAGAACATTCCATACAACAAGGGCGACAAAATTTTCTTAACCATGGGTCCGTTTCGCAGTTAACAAGAATTGTTAATGTTTTTCCTTTCCTGTAAGTGAGCAATATGGGAAGGTAAGTTGTACAGTGTACTTGCATTACATACAAATGTTAATTTTAGTGGTGCTAAACAATGAAAACAAAGACTGCTACGACTCACATTGCAGTCAGGGAGCGGTGTGATGAATCTACGCAAAATAGCATGGTCCAGGTCAAATGGTCTATTTGATGTTCCCATTACAAAAACGTTCCTAGAACGACCTTGAATGTCATCTTAGAACTAGGTAGATGTACGCCAGACCAAGTCTCGCGTAACAGGCTTCGCGATACCTCACGAAACACTGTTACGCTGCGACGCGCCTAGCATACATCTACCTAGGCCTGCGGCGCTGACACCCGAGTCAGGCAAAAGGCAGAGTCGTAGACAGGCCTTCGGCTCCAAAGGACACAACTTTCACCCCCAGGATTTTATTTTGACGAGTTGCCCCACCAGAGACCATCAAATATCTGAGAAACAACGTTAAAATGGTTTGGGGTCATTTTCGTGTGGAAATCGCCCTCTGGCGACCTAACGGCTAGAGATAGAGCCAAACGGACAAAATTT
>NW_026267358.1:42085-44040 GCF_000697945.3 Frankliniella occidentalis | reverse complement strand
CCGAGGGATGAAGCCACAGTGCTGTACGTGTTATTTAGCTTCAAAGCCGTTGAACAGTAATCAGAGAACAATCAGAATCCACACTAGCAGTGTATGGCGGTGAGCAGTGGGGTCAGGCCGAGGGGTACCTCACTTCGAACAATCGCTGTACACTTTGAAAAAAAATCTAACTTAAATCACTAACAATCGCAACTTAAATCCCTAAGAATCACAACAATCTTTTACAATCGCTACAATCAATTACAATCTTTTTCTCTTAAAATCGTAACAATCACTTAAAATCAATGTTGAATCAAAAGGACAGCCTTCTACAATCAGCATTAAATCGCAGCAATCAACTACAATCATTCATTAACTCATCACAATCCGTCGTTGAATCATTACAATAACCAAGAATCACTTCTAAGACCATCGCAATCGAAGCATGGATCATCCGACACCTCAAATATCTCTGTCCTCAGTTGTAAATTTTACGACTGAATCTCTTATCCGGCGTCCAACAATCTTATATAAATCGTTTTAAACCAACCTCAATTGACCACAATCATTCTTAAATCACTTAAATCTTTCTTGAATCTCCTTCGAACCACTAAAAATCACACACAATCATGATTTTTTCACCAACAATCACCAACAATCATCACAATCACTTCAATCATGCAGAATCATTACAATAATTTAAATCATCCTGAATCATTTACAATCACCTACAATCATTTACAATCAAATGTGATTTAAATCGCTGTACACCATTTTGAAGAGTGAGGTACCCCTCGGGTCAGGCTAGTAGAGCTTAGCGCAGCTATGAGAGGCGCGGCTATGCGAGTGGCCACTGTAGTTCTCCTTGGTGTCCTCGCCGACACGCGGGCCCCCCGATCTCGCTTGGTGTTCGGGCATGCGCCTCAGGGCGTACAGCCGCTCGTGCACGCTGATCTTGGGCTTCTGCGGGCGAGGTGCAGGTGCGTCGTCGTGCTGCGCGAGCCACTCTGCGGTGTTTCTGAAGAACAACGTGAAAGTTTCCGTCAAAATAGGGGTACAAGTATCAAAGTGCCGCATGATATTTTTACCTCAGGGTACAAATATTATAGGTACCCCCATGATATTTTTACCCCGAGGTACAAAACAACGTAAGAAACGCACATGTTTGGCGTGCACGCCTTGCAGTACTGGGCGGCGGCGAGGAAGTCGGCCAGATCGCCCGTGGAGCTCCGGCGGCCTCTCGACACATGAAACACTGAAAGACATGTTAACAGGCGGGAAGCACGGGCGTGCGGTGCGCGCGGGGCAGCGGGGGCGGGGCAGGACCGCGACTTACCGGTGGAGTCCGAGAGCAGGTCGGGGCTCAGGGGCTCCAGCGCCGACCCCATCGACGAGAGTCTGGCTCTGTTGAGACCCGGCGAATTCTTCGGCATGGAGTGGCGGCGCAGAGCCTTCCACGGGGTCTGTGGACTTTCCTGGACGTTCATGACGGCTGACGGCGTGGTCTACACTGCTGGAGCTGAGCTGAGGCTGAGCTGTCTGCTGCCGTCTGCTGCTGTCTGCCACCTCCGACGCCGGGAGGCTTCCGTGCCTCGCCAGCCCAATAGGCGACGTTAGCAGCGCCATCTATGGTCAGAGGGTGAGTCTACGGAGAGCGGTTAGAGTGACCGCTGAGAGATGGCGCCAGCTCCCTCCCCCATCAGGCGACGTGACGCGGAACATTTGAAAGGAGCGCGAATCGTGTTTTGAGTACGGAAGGGGATTAGTTTCGATCGTTGTGGCAGAATGTCAATAAAAAGAAAAACTGAGAGCGAATTGTAAAAATGGGAGGGTGAGAAGGAATAAGAGACAGCGGGGCAGAGCGGAGCGGGGCGGGGAGGTGGTTCTCCCGTACTTCCGCACAGCTGCTTTTGCATCCCAGTGGCGGCCAGGCCGCGACCCCAGGTGACCCCAGGTACCTCGTCGCGACCCCACGA
>NW_026267358.1:40510-42035 GCF_000697945.3 Frankliniella occidentalis | reverse complement strand
AAGGGCTCTACTTTGACGAGTTACCTCTAAGAAAGATGTAAAAAAAATATTTTCTTAAAGAAATGTTTTGGGCTGTTTTGTTTATGATTTTTTTGACACGTTAATTTTTGAGTCAGAGGGCTCAAAATCAATACAGTTCTTCCTTTTTATGATACAAAGCTACAATAAAAATTAGAGTGTCCTAGCTCAATCTGTTTTCGAGTTATCGTGCGTACAGACAGACAGACAGACAGACAGACGCGAAACTTTTTGATCATGACTGGAGTAATAGGCTTCGCTATCGCTCAGCCAAAAAGAATGCTTGGTTTGTACTGCCTGTCCTGTAACATTGTAACCAGATGTGCTAACATATTAATCCGCTTCACTGAGGGCAAGCCCCAATATAAAGCATACAATTTTTCTTACTAATAATTTACTTACTATCCAAGCTGTAACAGTGTGGAAACTAACTTTTCCCCATCACCAATCCACTTAGATCAGGGCCTGCGGAAACGCAACAGTAGAGTCCCGGCCGATGCGCGTTACCGCAAAGGGGGAAGCTTATGTGAAAAAAGTATGCATCTACGGTGGAAAATAAGAAGAGATTCGGAAAGGTGATGAAATTTGCCGTGTAGTAGGCTATATGCTTAGCCCGAAAGTATTGTTTGTCGTGGTCAAATCCACGAACAAAGTTCCGTCTGCTAGGGTGAGGGTGAGGTTATGTAGGGTCGAAACACCATGTTTTTTTAGCAGATGATACTTGAAAGACTTTATACTTAACTTAAAAATTATACATAAATAATAATATCAAGGTGTCAGCAGCTTTAACTCTCGATAGGGTAAAAGAGTGGAAGCAAACTAACGGAGAAGAGACCTAGCGCAAACCAGCAAACACAAATAACATCAACAATAATTTTGGGCGCTGTGGGACTGGCTGTCGCGCTGAAGCCTTTTGCTTTCGCGTTATCCTCTCTCGTCAACAATACTACACCAGGCAGGCGAGGCCCCATCCCTGCCCAACAATACTGAGCTGTACCGACGCTGGCCGCTGTGCCCACCCCTTATCTTCCCCTTTACGTCGCTAGTCCGCCAAATTACAAGATTGCAAAGTAACAAGCAGCCATAAACAGTTAAATAGGAGAGAAAATTAGAACATAGACCTATTCTTAAATTTGTATCATCTGCTGATAGATTCTTGATTTAGATTTTTTTAAATCAAATTTTCTCCACGCACTGGTGACAGTATCATGTTTTATAGTAGGCCTACTGCACGGCAAATTTCATCAGTTTTCCAAATCTCTTCTTGATTTTTACCGGAGATGTATACTTTTTTCATATAAGCTTGTGGCGGGATTTCGCCACTCGCTACAGTAGAACCACTTTTGTAGTACGGTAATAGACCCTATTCGGTCTCGGCTCCGGGAGAAGAAAACAGGAATCCCGACCGGAACCAGTACCTTTATCCTGCCATTTCTTCGCGAGAAAACTTACAACCCCGACATAAAAAAATATCACAAACATTGTGGATTGTGCTTCTACCTTCCAA
>NW_026267358.1:34796-36890 GCF_000697945.3 Frankliniella occidentalis | reverse complement strand
GGGGGGGGTCGACTGTGACCATGTGGATAGTCACACTGATAGAGGACGGTCACGGAATGCCTTCGGGCGCGACCGGCCTCTCGAGGAGCCACCGGCGGCCCCGACCATAATGTGGCCACGCCGTGCCATGTGCGTGCGCTAAGGTAATCAATGGCGACGGACGGATGCGGCCTCACTGCGGCGTGTGTAAAAACAGTTTGCGATGATAGCGCCTGCAACGCGCTAAGTAGGCCGACCCGCCAAGCAGATATGTGGAGACGGTGGCCCACTCGGAACGCCTTGGAGGAGAGGGCAGGGGTGCTGTTTTAGTGGTAGTGTTAGTGGTTCTATCAGAGAATGATGTACGACTGAGTTGTCTCGTTCTTGGTCTATTTCTCACATTTTAAACCAGCACAATTAGCATCCCACACTCACCGCTGCCTACACGCGACTGCCTGTCCTCCAGTGCCCCGAGGGCTTCCCTGCCCCGCGGCCGCGCTCGCCACGGCCGCCCGGTCGCCGAGCGGCAGGCGCGACGGGGGAAGGGGTGCATTGCTGAATTGCACTTCCGCCACCATCGCCTCTGCTGCCCGCGCCGCGACTCTTAGATTTGCACCTACTCAGTAAAGCCCTCGTTATCTACCTATAACATTTAGGGCGCCGGAAAAATAGTCGCCTCGACTATCCCCTGAAAATTTATCCCTTTTTAGGTTGAAATTTAACTACTGAGTTTAAGACAATTTTCCTTACAATATCAAATCCCTAACCAAAAATCTACGGAAGTTATACACCAAGGAAACAAAATAAAAAATTAACGAATTAAAGTCGGTGAGTGTGGAATGAAACTTATATTTCTAAAAAAACAACTTAAAGTTAGACAAGGTTAAAAGAATCGTCTACATTGCAAACTACACCTGCGAAAAAGGTCAAATCATATATGCATAAGCACAGCAAAAAAACACTACACTACAAAAACCCCTGTAAGCAAGACCAAAAAAACAAACAAAACAAAACTACACTACCAAAAATGCAAATCGTATACCTATTAATAATAAGTCCACACTACAAAATTCAAATCATTTAGGCTTAAACACGAGAGGAGAAAAAACAACAACATATAGGCACAAACACAAGAGGAGAAAAAATTCAAAATTAAAAAAAAAACACAACACTGTTTAGTCTTAGTGGTGCCCCACTCTACATCTTCTCGCCAGGCAAGTATTTTCATGTAGACCTTTCCTCTGTATGACTGATGGCGGAACTGCGACGCTGCCTCTGGGGTAGTCCCTTCATCCCAGGTGATATGGTGAGATGGGCCAGAACTACACTGACTTTGTATACAAAATCAGGTAATCTAACCTGAATCGGCGCGCCTAACACCTTCCGTTCAGGTTACCAGACAACTTTCTCACTCCTAACAGGACTAGGGAAAGAGGCGGCTGGACTTCCCTCGATCGGCCGGTTGATGGTTAATATGATGGTCCATGCCTTGCTTCTTCTCATTTGTTTATATTTACATTCAAAGTGGTCAACGTGAATGTAAATCAACTTCTTTCTTCATATATATTGGTTATCTTCTTTTATTCAATTTTTGCAATAATGATTGTCAAACAAATCTTCTCGGCATGGACCCCGGCTGGTGATTGGCTAGCGCCGCGCCTCGCCCAGGTGGAACTAAACGGCACCCCCTGGTGACGACGGTCGGTGGAATCCCCTCTGGATTGAGTGGTGGCCCTCCTGGGCCTGGGGTCGACTCGTCGCCAGCGTAGCGTTGTTGATCACATGATGGGTCATACAGAGGTCCAGTTGTCGACTACTTTCCCACCTGGCTGGTCCCTTTCTAAGTCCCTATCGAAGTGCCTATCTGAGTACACTCTTTAGTCTATTTTCTTTCTCATTTCTTTGAAGAATATTGAAGCAACCGCGCTAAGCGAACCTGCTTACTTTTTCCGAATTCGACTACTATTCATGAGAGTTCAACGACATACGAACCAAGAAATAACAAACCATAATTAGCTAATTAGGACTTGAATGAAAGTTACATTTCACACTGTGAAAACAGTGCAGTACACAGAAATAAAATCGTTCACAATAAACACAATAAGCGCCTCAAAC
>NW_026267358.1:33517-34746 GCF_000697945.3 Frankliniella occidentalis | reverse complement strand
CAGTACCTTTATCCTGCCATTTCTTCGCGAGAAAACTTACAACCCCGACATAAAAAAATATCACAAACATTGTGGATTGTGCTTCTACCTTCCAAAGCCATTTAAACGTTAATATAGAGTTATTTTTCGTAACTGGTTCCGGTCGGGATTCCTGTCTTCTTCTCTTTTAGCAGAGACCGAATAGGGTCTATTGAATTACTTGAGCTACCTAACACTACGTATTGGTAGATGGGTGCCACCTCACCTGCTGACTCAGAGAGTATGAGTGGTCAGTGCACCGCTAGCTACGCACGCACTTCCAAGACCGGTCCAACCCAGCCGGTTAGGCCAGCTCACCGTGTCCTGCTGATCCAGCCAGCCTTGTTGTGATGGTGGCTTCGGGTTTTCCGTCAGGGAATAATGGTTGACTGGATCCGGTCTAAACACGTGTATGAGCATTCTAGCTCAAAAATTGACATTTAAACTAGCTATATGCACGTCAGACCACGTCTCGCGTAACAGGCTTCGCGATATCTCACGAAACACTGTTACGCTGCGACGCGCCTGGCGCACATATAGCGAGGCCAGCGGCGCTGACACCCGAGACAGGGTAATAGGAGTGTATATACAATTTTTCGGAATGAAGTCTTTTCAACGATTTAATCGACCATTTGACCAGTTAAGATGGAGAACAAATTAAAATGTCTTATTAACAACTGACATCAACTAATTATTAGCTCACCTCAATAGTCTTTTTGTGTACAAATACGCAGAAGCCAAAATTGGCCTCCAACTGAAAGGAGTCTGCCTGGCGAAAGTCCTCTGTAAGTTGGAACTGAAGGTCAGGGAAGATGTCCTGGAATGAAGTTTGCCGTGCAGTAGGCCTACTATAAAACATGATATATCATGTTTTATAGTATACTGTCACCAGTGTGCGGAGAAAATTTGATTAAAAAAAAAAATGGTGTGAATGACATGACCTTCAAAGTGCTGGATATGGACTTTAAGATGCAATTTCTCCATGAGATAATTTGCTACTATAATGCACCTCACACCCAAAAGGGGTATGAAAAAGTGTTATTTTATCATGTCATGCACAAATGAATGAATTTTACTGTAAATGTAGGCATCCAGCCTTCTTTTCTAATTTTAATTTATCAGCTAACTTCCTAGACATTCACGAAGTTATTACAATGAAATTAATATGTTAAAGATTCAGAACAAATTAAAATGTCTTATTAGCAACTAAC
>NW_026267358.1:33184-33467 GCF_000697945.3 Frankliniella occidentalis | reverse complement strand
TGTAATCTCTAATCATGTTTAATGACCTTCCTAACATTCTCTATTCTTTTAACCGACAGAAAAAATTGTAGGGTCCTTGAGCATTAGGCGCCGAGAAAGTAGGCAGCCCTTGTAGCGGCTCGCCCCGCGCGGCCCCCTCCCGCCGGTGTGGTAGGCAACCTATCCTTCAAACGGCGAGACTGGGTGACCACTTCGACTTTTCGCCGGTCAGCCAATATTTTTGGGAAACGTGCGGAAGGTCCCCTCACCGGAAGGTCCCCCCTGAATATTTTATTATTTTTTA
>NW_026267358.1:32435-32860 GCF_000697945.3 Frankliniella occidentalis | reverse complement strand
CAGAACAAATTAAAATGTCTTATTAGCAACTAACATTAACTAATTATTAGCTCACCTCATGAGTAGTAGTCCTTCTCTGTGCAGAAACCACAGAGTCCAAAATTCGAAGTGAATTCGTATGAGTCTTCTATGCATGACTCATCATCCAGGCAATACTGGAGGTCGGGGAAGGTTTGCTGGAATAAATATAAACGATTGGTATGGGGTACATTATAACCATATCTCATAATACTCACATTTATACTTACACCTAACCAACGCTGCAGCTTGGTCCTCCGCTCTGCGGGGGTGGACGTTGCCCAGTTGTTTATGAGTGAACTTGGTCTCGAGCCTCGGTATATGGCTGATCTGTTTCAAACAAAAAATTAATGTGTATTATTCATTATCTAATTAACAGTTAGTCATCAGGTGCTATGTCAATCAAT
>NW_026267358.1:31873-32385 GCF_000697945.3 Frankliniella occidentalis | reverse complement strand
CTGTTTCAAACAAAAAATTAATGTGTATTATTCATTATCTAATTAACAGTTAGTCATCAGGTGCTATGTCAATCAATACATACTTCTCATCGTCAGCCACCTCTACCAACAGAACATTTGGCCCGTCGCCGCTTCTCTCTTGAATGCCTTTAGTCAGTTGCTGCAAAGTAAACAAATAAAATTAATGGGGGTCGTGGAAGATTCTTTCTGGCCTCGGACTTTTGTGTTACAACAAGAATTTTAAGACATCCAAAACTATTGACTGATTAATTAAGATATATTTTTTAGCATTTAAATTTTTGGATTAAAACAATTGATTGTAAAATATCTTATACTTTTTTTATACTAAGACAAAGATGACAAACAGCATTGCATTATTCTCACCAACCACGCATTTTTGGATTAAAGCAATTGATTGTAAATTATTTCATACTTATTTTATACTTTACTTTATCCCAAAGCGCTCTTCTTGTGTCATGCTGGAGAAATACTTGAAATGATGACAGACCGCA
>NW_026267358.1:22964-26833 GCF_000697945.3 Frankliniella occidentalis | reverse complement strand
CCCGTGGACGAGTTCGGCTGTTCCCGCGCCGCAGCCGAGTGTTTGAAAACCAAGATGACCAAGAAGCCCTGTGATCCGTCTGCTTCTGTGAAAAAATATTAGTTTATTATTTCTTTCGCCCGGTTCTTTCGCCTTTTCGACCTGGTTGCCTTTCATTCGTGGATAGTAAGAACATTTGGATTTGCTAAAAGCTTTAGCCTGCTAGAAACAAATGTTTATTGTGCTTGACAAAGCATTTAACTTATGAATTTAACCTCCTATGTTGGCAAGTCATTCAATCTTTATTTCGGGCACTTGTACTACCTCTAGGCGCCGCGGCTCGTCTATCGCTGTCTAGTCGACATTTAGAGTTCTTAGTGTCTGTCTTTTCATAATGCTTTCAACTTCACCTTACCTATATTCATGACATGCTATCAAGTAAAATAAATGGCCATATAAGAGAGTGTCAAAGCGATGGAAATGTAACCATTTATCATTTCAGTCATACGACTACTGTGAACGTCACTTATAGAAATTACGAGTAAGTCGTATGGTAGGAGCCAAAATATCAAAAACTTGATGTTTCTCAATAGACAATCAAAATAGAAGCTGTAAATGCCAATACGTGTGGTTTATTGAACATGAGTCATGTATAGAGCTGCTTGTGAACCAAATCACTTTAAAATAACAAGATCAACCAACAACAGTCTAGGATTATAGTTTTTGCGGGAGCAGTTGATCTTTCATCAGACAATCTTAACACAGCTGTCCCTGGTAGGACAGCAAACTTTTAAGTGTCGTTAAAACGATAGAAACATTTGAAACAAATACATTCTTAAGAAGCTGTTGGATATGATAAAAGACGTGGGTGGCCTCTTTAAGACTATGGACATAAATAAGTGCTCCCGCAAAAACCACACTGTTAAATTCCTTCAAAGCATTCGCTTTGCAGAGCTGCGAAGTATTTTGCTCCTTTGTAACTACGAAGCATTTACTTTGCAATTACAAAGTGATGCTTTGCTATTGCGAAGCAATGAAAACGCCGCAAAACATCGCTTTGCAATTGCAAAGTGTAACTTCGTAATTGCAAAGCATCACTTTGTAATTGCGAAGTTGAATGCTTCGTAGTTACAAAGGAGCAAAATACTTTACAGGAACTAAACAGTGCATAATCCTAGACTGTTGTTAGTTGGTTGGTTGGTTGGTACTTACATGTGCGAAGGACATTACCTGTTCTTCTAATGGTTTCAATTTTTGGGGTTTTTTGAAACCCCGGAAGGTTGAACAGTTATCGTGGTTGTTGTGGCACATTATAGGGGTGTGAAACTCAGCATGAAATCCGTGAAGTGCCATTCTTCTTTACAATAATTGCAATAACACGTGTACGATTCCGGCAGCAACAAGTTACCAGTCTCGCTCTACAATAACAAGTCCGCGCAGGTCGGTCGTCTAGCTCTATCTCTCTCTCTCTCTCATGCCGGCTCTCGTCTCAAACAAACAAAACAAAACACGCCACCCCGCCCCCTCGCTCCCTCACGTAAACAATGTGGGGTGAACACCATCAAACAAACTAGCTAAACGATTTTTCTGAATTTGAGACTTTCTCCTCAGAGGTAGCTCGGATACCATGAAGTTAACATGCAACAAGAAGACAGGTAACAAGGTTTATTCTTCTGGTCAAGGCACTGCTTAATGTGAAGTTAACATAGATAACATTTCATTGGTTATGCAGACAGAGTACTGAGCATTGGTATTTATGATCATATTTATTTCTTTGCAACTTAATGAATGAAGATGTTGCTCTGGAATATATTAATTTAAGCATATTTTCTTTCTTTTAAAAGCAGGCCTCCACTACAGGATGATAGGATCAGTGGATCGAGCTGGGGTTGGGGTAGAGCATTCCTTTTCTTCAGACGACGGCACTGAAAGAGCCAATGTCTTCAGAGATGAAAGCGAACAAGAGGGAGAAGGCTCTGACAGCAATAATGGTTTAAGAGATCGAGAAATATTGGAGAGAGCATGTGGTAATCGTCACAGCAGAAAAGTGAGTACTCGTTATATTCTTTATTCTGCATAGATTATTCATTGCAGAACTCAGCTTACTCTACGGAATTTGTATCTTTTGGTTTTTATTTGATGCAGGCTGGAGAAAGAGGAAAAGTAGCTGATTAAATGATCTCAGAGTCAAGGTTTGCACCATCTTTCATCAGCTAATAACCGCTCTGAACGTGCTGGGGTATTACAAGTTGGAGAGGAGAAATATCATGACAGTAAACTTGTTTTAGATAGCCATTAACTATCGGCACAGCAGTGACTACTCCAGCCGCAGCTTCCATCTTCTCCTGCATGCAGCGGTGAAAATCATCATCAGAAAACCACCTACTAACTAATATTGAAAGAGGATCAATTACAATCACCAATCTAGAAATAAATAGTGATATCTCTGATCATAACATGCTGATTTGGACTGTAATGAAAGAAAACAAAACAAAAACAATGGAGACTATTACAAAAATCAACTATACTAAGCTCCAAGAATATCTAAAAATAAACAAGATTAAGCATGAAGGTATCAACGAAGACGTGGATGCACTAAGTGATTTGCTCCATGATCATCTGGGAAATGCGATAATTCAATGTGAAGAAAGCAAAGAAATCAAAAAGACAAAGTATAAGAAATTAAATCCATGGGCAACAAATGAACTAGTCAAGATGTGTGCACTTAAACAGGAGCTGTACAGAAAAAAGAGACAATATCCACAAAATGAAGTGATAAAGGAGTACCATAAAGAAATCTCACGAAAGGTGAATGACCTCAGAACAACACTTAAAAAAGATCATATAAATAGACAAATAACTAACTGCATCGAAAAGAAACAGAATGTGTGGCAAGTTCTAAAAGCAACATCAGGAACTATGTCAACTGAGGATAATACCATATGCCAAATTAAGGAAGATAACGATATCATAACAGATGAGAAGACTATAGCAAACAAATTCAACTCTTTCTATGTCAATGTAGGTCCAAACCTGGCAAATAAATTACCAAACTCAAGCGAGCCTAATACCATGGATGCATGTGGTAGTAACAATATTATGACAACGAAGACAGCAACTAGAGAAGAAGTAATCAATTTAATAGCTAAGCTCTCACACAAGAACTCATGTCCTAATAAAATAAGTAATGTTCTAATCAAAAAAGTTAGTGACAGTGTTGTTGACATTATGGTAAAAATTATAAATATCTCATATAAAGAAGGAGTCTTCCCTACAAAATGTAAAGACACTGTAATTAAACCGCTTTTCAAATCTGGAGATGCCATGGAGGTAACAAATTATAGACCTATATCAATTACATCAGCATGCGCAAGAATTAATGAAATGGCCATGAAAACAAGATTAGAAGAATACCTACATAAAATAAACTTTTTCTATCAAGGACAGTATGGGTTCATAAAAAATAAAGATTCACAAGGGGCTATTTTTGACCTTGTGACTACAATACAAACTGCCATGGATAAAAACCGAAAATGTGTAGCAATTTTTATTGATCTTCGAAAGGCATTTGATACTGTCAACCATGAGATACTACTAAAAAAGATGTTCAACATAGGTATCAAAGAAGAAAATCTTAACTGGTTTAGAACATACTTGTCAGAACGACCTCAACAAGTAAAGATTGGGAAGTGGCTAAGTGACATACTTTTTATGATGTGTGGAGTCCCACAGGGATCAGTCCTTGGGCCCATCCTGTTCTTAATTTATATTAACGACATTGGGAAACTCAAGCTGAATGGGAAAATCCAACTATTTGCAGATGATGCCGTGATAATTTACGAAGAAAAGGACTATAACAGCATAGAGAAAAAGACTGCAGAAGATCTCCT
>NW_026267358.1:18180-21999 GCF_000697945.3 Frankliniella occidentalis | reverse complement strand
AAAAAGAAGCTTACAAGTTGTGATTGTAGCTGTTCCCCTCCCTCCTCTCTCTCATCATCTTCATGAATAATTTCATCACAGTCAGAATCTTCTTGCTCTTCAGATACGTCGACCATTATTATATCTTCAACAGCAGAATGATTCTGCATCTCTTCTGCAGACTAGAGAAGCGCCTGGAGGTTAAAATTTTTTTAAGTATAGTCATCTTTACAATTTCTTCCCCTCTCTTTAGCTGTCAAGTCACCTATAAGTGCTGCAGCATATGCAGAAGGATACTCCTTTGCACTGGGATTCCTGCGATGGCCACCAAACGTTCTGGTTCAACCATTAAAATTTTCAAGGCAGTCTGAGCTAATAAAGCCAGTCAGCAAGTGATCGTAGCCTTTAAGCTGAAGGTCTCTCCAGAGATGTGCCTCTGCAAATATGGTCATGCTCCACTGTTGAGGAAAAGTAAGTTTTTGCGACCAAATGAAATTCCAAGTTTCCATTTCTTTGTACATAGCATCCCAAAGGGGCAGGTGAGAAGAAGTGGTTGTTAAAGTGGTTGTTAATGCAACTTTATAATTTTCAGGATCTTCTGAAGACGACTCTGTCGCGTTCATGGAGTCAAACAAGTTATTAATACGCTGACAAAAGCGTCTAGTTGCCATAGCTTACTGTCCAGTCCGCCCAGCACAGCGTACGTCATGACACCAGCTGCAACAGTATTGCTGAACAGCTGTGTGGCCAAGCCCACATTCATCTTCTGGAAACGACCTGGGATCAGGTGAGTATCAGTAATTTTTCGAGCAAGTCTAGGCTGCATAAGCTTGTCCTTTTCAATAAATTTCTTTAAGTGATCCATACTTATGATGTTGTTCACATCATTTGCAATCTGGAGGGGATACTTTACCATAGCATAGCATTGCGGAGAGATTTGATATGACACACATCAAAACCTGTAAAAATATTTTGCCCCTGCAGGTAAAACCAGGGAGTGTCAACAGTGGCACCCAATTGCGTCATAGCAGTCCAATTCTTGGTCATGCCATCAGTGACTATGATTCTGATGCTGAGCCCAGCGTGTGTGTACCAAAAGGCCACGGGCTGTTTCCACTTGCTATACAATTCGCGCACCATTGAAACTAGAACTTCTGCTGGAATTCCCTTCTTCAAGTCACCAAAATCAACCAGTCCAATTACTTCAACGTTAGTAGCATCATCATAGTAAAAATACACCTTCAGAGCCATTTCATCAAATGTGACAATCACTTGTTTTTGGTTCTCTTCCATTTTGGTCACTCTTGACTTAAGTGCTGTAAACACCACAGGATTAATGCCTATCTTGAAGTTAATTTTCCTTGTCACTCGTAAAATAGTTTTTTTTTATGGCTTAATCATGAGGAGGGAAAAGTTGCCTCTTGAGCCTCGCTGATGCAGCCCCAATGATTCAAGTTTGTCAGCAGATGTGAAGCGATAGCCATGAGGATTCCTATTAGCATTGCGAAGCTGGCAAAGCAACATTTTGTAAAATTAAGGGCTTAATTTTGTCTTGAAATCTGCCAGGACCGTTTCTTTCATGGTTTTCGTTAAATGCCTCATGTTCTCATTGTTCTGTACTGCTTCTGTTTGCAGGCGTACTGCCCCAGCTCTGCATATCTGAGCAACCCCCACGACTGCTGATAACAGGGGTGTTCTTTGACCAGCTGGGATGCGTAGGAGTCGTGGCAGAACAGACTTCTTTTTCTTTTTCGACAAACCTGGAGGAAACAATAGCGGTAAGTATATTTATATGAATTGTTTTCAAAGTTAGTTTAAACAACAGAACTATTTAAATATAATTATTCCGTTGACTTACCTGCATGGTGTGGTTGAGTGACAGCTACTCTTTCACCTACACTGTCACCAGTGTCGCAATCCATGGCACCAACTCCAACTTCTATTTCTGAAAAGTAAACAAATACATATATTATATAAAAAACTGTATTGCAGTTTGCCTCAAAATCATAAGATTTTAAGGTGGGAAATACCCATTGAACCTTATAATTCATCCCTCTTTTTAATTATGGTCAAAAATATGATTAAAAATGATAAAAAAGGTTAAATTAGAAGGTTCAATGGGTATTTCCCCACCTTCAGAATGTGCTTCTATAGAATACTCACCACTTGCTACTGCATTACTTTGGTCCAGAAGTAAATTGGCCAATACTGGTGCTCCCATTAAAATACGAGCTGCTACTATTTCTACTACTGGTTCTACAACTGTAACATTTGTATAATGCAATTATTAAAATGTATAGAAATTGCAAAGACCAGAAAACTTAGCTATGCAAATTAATGAGATTCTTACATTTCATTTGTTGATCCTACATTTAGGTGTAGGAATGGTCAGCCATGAAAACATCTTGTGCAACTTCTATTAGAAAACAAAAAAAAAAGTCATCGGATGTGAACACAGTTACTTTCGATAATCTGCAAACATTTCAAAATATTTCTAATTGATGTATTTTCTCTTACTATCAACAGGATGAAGTGAAAGTACTGGAGGTTCTGGAGGAGCTGCCACTGGCGCCACTTGTCTAGGATCACCATTTATATCACCTGTACTTCAAAAATATTTTTTAAAATTGTGATCGACCTTTCGCAATCCAGAAGCAGTTTAAATTTTGTAAAGATATCCATACACTCTCATCCTGTTACTGACAGTTTTTTATCAGTAGCACAAATCGATTCCTTTTTACATTACTGACAATTTCTTTTGCAATCAGTAAGTTAGTTACAAGTAACAAATTAGTCAACTAGTCAGTAATTCCTGCTGCATTAAAACGTGGGTATCTTTTTAGAACTAAATCAGTTCAGGTCTGAGTGTGTAGGTAAATTTCATTGCGTATTTTATTTCCTAAAAGAAGTGTTGGCTTAGCATCCCAGTTGAATGGCGAAGCCGAAGAAGGGGATAAGTGACTTTAACCCCAAACTGAGATTTTTATGGCATATTATAGTATATCATGATCCACATCTACCCACCATAAGGTTTGGGGATAACTTCTATAGGATGGGAGATAAGTCGACTTGTCCTCTTTTGGGGACACTCGACACGCACATACCCCAAAACTCATTAGAATTTGAATAGAGACAAAATGAGTTAAGTTGACTTAACCCATTTTGAAGCCATTTTTTCATGGTGCTAGGTTGACTTGACCCCTTTTGTATACAGAAAATATATTCAAATGACAGCGGACTATAAATATACTTCAATATGTCATAGTAACTCTCAACTTGGAAGTAAAGTGAGATCCATCCGCCATTTCTCTTCACATACCGTCCTCTTCTTGATAGAGGACTTATCTCACTCAGCACTTTGCGACATAAGAAGTTAAGTTGGCACACCTCCTTCTGCATCTCATGCATAGAAAATTAAGTCGACTAAATCCCTTTTGCCATTCTTCCAATGACCTAACTCTAAATTCTGAACATGTGAAAGGAGTTAAGATGACAAGTCTACGTATGTCACATTCGTGAAAAGAGTTAAGTCTGGTATCTCCATGAAGGAGCACGATAGTGGAAAACTGCAAAGTGTCAGTAATATCCTTGACAGAAGTGCATTCTATCTGCATCATAACATTACTGGAATGTTATGTGGAAATAGTTTTTTTGATTTCCTGAAAAGTACAGTTTTTGGACTTATCCCCTTCTTCCGCTTCGCCATTCAGTTGAGCCTGGCTTTCCTCACCCTGCTGAAGCATTGGTCCAAAAAAAAGACTGGAACATACTCGCACCTGTTTTAGTTGTGCTCCAGTCTTACCAGCTAGTCATCCCGGGAGAAACGGTTTGTATACAACT
>NW_026267358.1:7325-17616 GCF_000697945.3 Frankliniella occidentalis | reverse complement strand
TGGTTAATTATTCCTCAAACACCCCTTTCCTGGCTGTAAATTACAACAGGTCATGGGCCCAGGAATACTTTGCTAAGTTTCTACTGAGATTTAAATCAAGTGGTTTTTCGCGTGCGTGTAAAACACACGTGTGTGTTCACCGCTATCGTGTAGCTTCGCGTCGAGTGCTCTTTTGCGTATTTGTGGTTACGGTCTCTTATTGTCTATGCTCACGTTGTGTGGCATATTTTAGGGTTGTACTCTGCTTGCTTGTTCACTTCCAATCCACTCCTTACGCGTGTGGATACTTAGGCCTAAACACGTGTGTTTGTGTTTTTGCCTGAGTGAGGTTAGGTTGCTTTTGAGCGTCAATACCCGATGGGAAGTTGACAATTTATTGCTTTCGAGCGTTGTTACCCGCTGAGAAAACAACAATTATTAGTCTTGCATTCGTGCGTCAGTACCCGCTGGGATATTGACAATTATAAGACTTGCTTTCGAGCGTCATTGCCTGAGGGACATTGACAATTTACTGCTTTCGAGCGTCGTTACCTGAGGGAAAACGACAATTATTACTCTTGCTTTCGAGCGTCGTAACCTGCGGGAATACGACAAGTACTAGTACTGCATTCGTGCGTTGTTACCTGAGGGAAAACAACAATTAGTACTAGTACTGCATTCGTGCGTTGTTACCTGAGGGAAAACAACATTACTCTTGCTTTCGAGCGTCGTAACCTGCGGGAATACGACAAGTACTAGTACTGCATTCGTGCGTTGTTACCTGAGGGAAAACAACAATTAGTACTAGTACTGCATTCGTGCGTTGTTACCTGAGGGAAAACAACAATTATTAGCTGATACTTTACTGCATTCGTGCGTTGTTACCTGAGGGAAAACAACAAGTATCAAAAATGGAAGTTGAACAAGTACTCAGGGTACCAACCAACAGCATTTTCACTGGTCCAAATTACTCTATTTGGAAAGACCGTACCATGTCGCATCTAAGGGCCAAGGGTTTTATCGAGCACATTGTAAGGGGTCGAGATGAACTTGTCCATGATCATCGAGGAAGTCAAAGTTGTCCCAGAAAGAAGTCTGAAGCATTGACTAAGTATTTTAAAATGTATGAGGCTAAAGTCACTAGTTGATTTCTCTACAAAATATATAAATTCAGAGCCCGCTGTCTCCGACCAAAGTGGGAGACAGCACACCAGCAGAACTATGGTATGGTAAGAAGCCTGACCTCTCCAAACTGAGAGTCTGTGGATGTCTGGCTTATGCTTTCATCGAGCCAGTGGATAGGGAGAGTACTAAGGTCGGTTCTAGAAGTAAGAAATGTGTTTTGTTTGGTTACTGTGATAATCGTTATCAGACTGTGGTCTATAACTGAGAGGAAAGTAATTAGATCTAAGAATGCTATTTGCAATGAAACTTAATTGAAATATAATGTTTTTGACGATTGGATTTTGATAATATGATTGAACCAAATGAAAATGATGAAACTAATAAAAATGATCAGTTACAGGAAAATTATGTTGAAGGCTCAATTTCAGGAGGGGATGAGACGAATGAGCCAAACAGGAACCGAGGCCTACCAATCGTATTTGAGGACTTCGAGGACAGTGGAGCTGCAGGACCAAGGAGGAGCACTACGATTTCCATAAGATCGAGACATTTGAAAGATTATGCAGCATTGGCTAAAATTGCTTATTTTGTTTCTGAACTGACTGTTCCAGATAGTAGCACAGAGAGAGCAGAGAGCAGAATGTCCAGTGGAGATTTTATTTTGAGCGCCATGGAACAAGGAAAGAATTGTGACGTTCCTGCTAGTTTTGAAGAAATCAACCTGAGAGTGGATAAGGAGCGATGGCAGGCAGCAGTCCAGGAGGAGCTCAACTCCCTTACAGAGAACAACACATGGGAACTTGTCCCTCTACCGTACTTCAAGGTACCAATTAGAAGTAAGTGGGTGTTCACTGTAAAACATGATGGAGATGGAAATGTTACCAGATATAAGGCTAGACTTGTAGTTAAAGGTTGCTCACAAAAGGAAGGGATAGATCATACGGAGACTTATGCTCCAGTTGCTCGGCTTGCTTCAGTGAGAGTTTTTCTGTGTTTAATTAACAAAGATAATTTATTCACTTGTCAACTTGATGTTAAAAATGCTTTTCTTAATGGAATTCTTAAAGAAGAAATTTATATGTATCCCCCAGAGGGACTTGCAGTAGATCCAAATTTAGTTTGTAAATTAAAGAAAACCCTGTATGGACTCAAGCAGGCCCCGATGGAGTGGAACAAGAGATTTAGTGATTTTGTTGTAAGGTTGGGGTTCAAGCAGTGTCAGGCTGATAGATGTATTTATGTGAGGAGAGTTGATGATGAGTGTGTTGTGTATCTATTGTTGTATGTGGATGATTTTCTAATGGCTTGCAATAATATTAATACTTTAAATTATTTCAAGGCTAAATTCATGGGAGAATTTAAAATGAGAGATTTGGGGGAAGCTAACTATTTTCTGGGTATCAAAATAACTCGCAATAAGCATGGCATGTTTTTAAGCCAAGAGAATTATGTGCATAAAGTTCTAGATGACTTCAAAATGTTGCTTAACGTAAATCCAACTAAGACTCCATTAGAAATTCATCCTAGTCAAAATGTATCGGGTAAATCTGTTATTGGTGTTGAACGCTACAGAGAGGCAATTGGAAGTCTCATGTATGCTTGTATGTTTACTCGGCCAGACATTTGCACTGCCGTTAATTTCTTTAGTCAATTTCAGATAAATGCCACTGAGGTTCAATGGAAGGGTGTTAAAAGGATATTTAGGTATTTAAATGGCACTCAGAAGTTGGGTCTCTTGTATAAGGGAAAGTCATATGTTCCATTAGTTTTGTATGCGGATGCTGATTATGCTAATGCTGTAGATAGAAAATCAGTGTCAGGTTACGTTATTGAAATGTTTGGTGATCCAGTCATGTGGGGAACCAGAAAGCAAACCTGTGTGGCAACATCGACAACTGAGGCAGAGTATATAGCTTTAGCGACGGGGGTTGCTGAATTATTGTGGTTAAAACAATTGCTTTCTGAGTTAGGTATTAAGTTTACTAAAAGCATCCCTGTCTATGAGGACAATACTTCTACTATTTCTTATCTTAAAAATTGGGACTGTAAACGCCTTAAGCATATTGATGTGAAGTATAACTTTGTTAAAGACTTGCATTTCAAAAATATTATCAATGTTCAGTATCTCCCGACGCAAGAGCAGAAAGCCGATATAATGACGAAGGGACTCTCAACTGAGGTATTCGAGAAGCACCGAGAAAACTTAGGAATGATAGACTGTTAATAAATTGTATATTATTTATCTTTCTTTTGTATAGTTTTATATTTGTGAGGATGCAACCTATTTCTGTATGATCTATATCTGTTGATACCTGTAAAACTTGTATGTACTATGAAATTGAGGAGGGGTGTTGGAATACACAATTTCCTTGTACATAACTATACACTCTCCTGAGGACTGCTGCCATCTATCGGACTCTATTGAAACTATGTCGCCCCTTATTGTAGTTTGGGTAGTGACCACTTAAGCGCGTTGCTGTAGCTCCAGCTCTCTGTATCCGGGTTCCACTCGCTCTCGCTCTCCAGCTGTTGTACCGTGTGGACGTGTTGTTTACTTGTGCTACTATTCTGATAATACATTCGAACATACTGAAGTTGAACCCCTGGTTAATTATTCCTCAAACACCCCTTTCCTGGCTGTAAATTACAACAACATACACTCATACAGTGACTAGTAACGTTTCTGGGCACTCCCCTAAATGTAGGCAAAATGTGGTTGAGTTCTAAAATGCAGCATAACTTGTAAACGGCTACACATAGGGAAGTAAAACAACCACTATCGTGCTGTGGGCAAAAAGATGATTCGGAAAACATATTGGCGGGAAACGACAGCCATTCACTCAGGCCGCTTCTCCCGTGAGTAAATTGAAACGCTCAAGTATACATTGTATAATATTTTATAAAAAGGCATACTGACAAAGTAATACAGTTTTACCAAATGTAATACAATTACCTTTATACAGCTTTATACAATTGCTTGTATACCTCTGTATACAAACCTACCGTCGATGTTTTTTCACCCGGGATGTTTCATTTTTTATTAAAGGTAGTCAATGCAGCCTGTGCACAAGAAAGTAAGATGACTAGTTTAAATCAGCCATACTAGAAATCAAGCCTTTTACAGTGTAGACTGTAACTGACCATTATTGGGCTCCACGTGAGCATACAAGATCAGATCATGATGTCATGTCCACAAGTCTACTTACCTATCCTTAGTGGTGCTTAACAGCCCGGCACACAGCACTTGGTTCCTCCTGGCATTGTACCCCATTTAATATTTTAATTTAAGTTTTAAATCGATGTTAAGCCGAGGCGGATTATCGTGAAAGCTCAGTGGATCGCGAGGGGCGCGAGGCAGTCAGGGCAATAATCAACCCAGGTGATCTCCTGGCGCCTCTGGCGTTTGACTGTTGTGTGATCTTTTGATCTGTTCGTGTCATGTGACATGGTAGTGGCGCCACAGGTAGAGCTTGGAAAAATTCCGAAATTCTAGTGAACAGTTTTATGATTGTGTACTGTGTATTTTGTACTGATGTGGACAGCAACACCATATGAATAAAATTTACTGTTGTTATTTCGATTGATTTGTTATATTTGATCGTAACATCCATTAATCTCTACATTTTTAAAATGAAACTGCAGTAACCCTGAGAAGAGGTGGGGAAGGACCACACAGTGCTCCGTTTGAACGGGTGCGCCAGCCCCCCCCCCCCCCCTCCCCCCTCAGGTGCAACAAATAGGCTTCCAAAACCCATTCGTTTCATGGATGTTATTTTTGTGACAATGGGTTGTAATGTACACTCGTCAAAATATTAGCGGTCCACTTTTTTAAGGCTGAATTAAATTATCTCCCCCAGCACCTAGGAAGTCGAGATTTGACGTAGACATGCATCCATGTGTGTGGTTTAACATCCTCGAGCACGAATGTCGTGCGACACCCCTCACGCCGTACGCATCCCCTTATGATCACGAGGGTGGAAAAGTCGAAAAAAACGCGAAAGGTGAGAGTAGAAGGGGGTGCCGGAAGCGGCTAAAATTTTGTGTACGGGTGTCCTAGGAACCAGTTTGAAGGTTTTTGGCCCGTTCCAACCCCTCCGACACACTACCCCCTACCCCCACCCCCTCAAAGGGGTGATTTTTTTTGAAATCTGAAACGCTACGGGAAATCTTGTGGTTTGACGTGGGCAACGACAGCGAAGTGCCCGTTTCCCTTTCGCACCCCCTGGAGGGCTGTACTACCCATAACTGTCCAACCCTCAACTCAAATTTCCACACTTTTCACACTAAGGAGGCCTGGAAAAGTCTGGAAACTTCAGTTGAGAATGTGTAGGACGTATACTGAGAAAGTCCCCGGTGGAAAACGCGACGATTTTCAAAAACTACCCTTAGGGTGGGTGACCACCCCTGTGACACTTCCGCCCCTCAGGGGGAAGTGGTGGCAAATCTGCTTTACAGCAGCTTAGGGGGTCATGAAATGCACCTGTGATCAAAATTGGAACGCGGTAGGACTTTTCGTTTTCGCTCAGCAGCCAAAAATGTGTGAATTTGCTCAAAACCATCCCCTCAGTTTACGCCCCTGTAGCGACAAAGCGGAGTGGAATCCGACAGTCGCCACCACGGTCACAGAAGGGCATAACCTTTATCTTTTCGGGTACTGAGAGCCAAGCCGCTGGCAACACTCATTCAGGCCGCCGTGACTGTTAAAAGAAGGTACTGCTATGCACCGCGCCCGGGCCAGTGGCTGACGAGCACGCACACGGACTTGTGAAACTGGTTTCTCATCCGAAATTCCTTGACTTTTGTGCAAATTTAGTGGATTACTGACGAGTCTAACAATCATCTCGTCAAAATTAACAACTGAGGATTAATTTACGCGGGGTCCATAAGATTATAGTAGGTTGTTTTCGATCAGGAGAGTAAAGTTTTCGATTGTTTCGCGGTTCGGCTAAAGCATTCACTCAAAACAAACGAAGTTATTTTAGGGGCTAGAAGTTTCACGGACCCAATGTATCTCTGGTGCTAACAAACCCAAATACACCGAAAAAACGTCAAAATGCGTCATTTTGTTAGTTTTACATTGTTTTATACTTGACTTGCCATTCATTTGTAAGACGGACACTTAGCACTCGGCTACCGCTAATGGGTCGCGTCAAATTCGCCCGCCACCAAGAATGATGGCAGAGTAAATTAAATGCAGTTTACCGAGAGAAGTTTTGTTAGTTTTAAATTGTTTCGGATTCCAGAACAAATTTTCAGTGCTACTTTCTTGAGTTTATCGTGTTAGCCAACTGCGGGTCAAGTTATGTAATGCAACTTCAAATACGAAAAGCTCCGGCACTGGTCTGGAAAGTCTTTCCTAAGTTTGTTTCGCTCTGAGATTGCCCCCCTTCCACCCAGAGATGAGAAACGGTCCGAACCCGGTCCCGACCCAGTCCCGATCGGCAGGCAACCCGGGCCCGACCTGGGCCTGCACCATAGTTGCGCTTATCTGGGCGAGCAGGCGGACAGACGCTCCCCTCATCCAGCTAAGCTCAACTATGGTGCACGCCCGGGTCGGGCCCGGGTTGCCTGCCGATCGGGACCGGGTCGGGACTGGGTTGGGACCGTTTCTCATCTCTGCTTCCACCGAAAATGGGGTGAGCTCAGTTATTATCAGTGTAAGCTAACTTTGGGTCCGGGATAATGCGCAGATATTACTCACGTCGCAAAACAAAAACCATCCTTAACATTTAACTTCAAATTCCTTTCAGTAAAAAAAAAAACGATTGCCATATGTGTTATATTATGCTTAAGAAGAGGCACGCGACATTGGGTCCGGTCACCATCTCAATGAATCGCTGATAATATTTCGAAATAAAAAAATTCCTTTTCCAGCTTGAATGCGTTTGTTTTGCATTGTTTTGTTGTCCTTTATTAAAGAAAGTCGATTCATCCACTTCTCTGGGGTAGTTTGACAAGTTAGGTCCGTCCAACATCACAATAGCTCTTTTAACTTCAAAAAAAAAAAAAAAAGGCGGAATATTGCCACATGCGGGGAATATTCATGACATCAGTTTGGACAAATTCTTTGGGCACTACCATACAACTGCCCAAATGCTTATGTATCAGGACTACTGTAAAAGTAACTATGGAGTTCTAGTAGTCGACTCCACTGGCAAATTAGCTAGAAAATTATCTCGCCCGGACGGTGATTCTAGCCATATTTTTCTTTACCTTGGCGTTGTTGAGTATTTGGGCAGTACTCTTTCTGTCGTACAAATGTTAAGCGAAAAGCAAGACACCCGTGCAGTTGTTTCCTGGATTTTAGAATGGCAGAAGGATGGCGCTCCAATTCCAAAAGAAGTTCGGATTGACAATTAACCTGCCCTCAAAAGTGCATTTGCCAGAACATTATGCAACTGTAAAGACATTCATGACTACAAAACAATGTGCTGAAACGCCTTAGTGAATGAATAAAGGCCTACTGCCGTCCTGCTACTTGCGATTAGATGGCGCTCATTACATTGGCAGGGCTGCGAAATGAAGGGTTTTGTGGGACAAAACGGCTGCGAGACTTAAGGACACTGACCTGCGCTGTCTGGGGCTGCTTGTCAAATCCAGTACTCATCCGGAAGTTAAAGACTTGTTGCTGGCCGTGATGCTTCTGGCTGCCTCGCCATATGTTGGTGAAGATACCAATGAAGAGTTGCTGGTTCAGACCGCTTTGTCCTTTATCACCAAGAAGATCAACGGATGTGAAGAAGATTTTGCGGAAGAATATGACAAAGTTGATGATCCTTTCTACCCAGCTGAATAAGAAAAAGAGGAAGATGAAGAACTCCGCCCTGGTAAAATCAAAGATTTTCTGAATTCATTGCAAGAGAAAATAGATGAAGACTAATTGTCCTCCCGATGGGGACTTAAGCCCCTACCACTTACCTGCTGTTGCAGAGAAATTAGTCAAACTTGTGTTGGGCGACGCCTTCTCGAACTGCGGGCAGCGTTCCGGGCGTGCTCTTGTTCTTTTTTCGCTACGCGCTACGCTACGCCACACCAGAGAGCGCCGAACATCAACAAACAAGCATGTTCTCCGGTTTGGTGTTTCACATCAGACAAAAAGGTACGATTTTCAGGCTTTAAATCTGTTCTTATCATTATTGAAGTGACATTTACTTCGTAATAACAAATTGGATATTATTTTACAATTTATTAAAGAATTGAATGTGGCCGTATAATCCTTAATACACAAAACCTTTTGAAGTAACCTCGCGAAAATCGTCCTGTAACGATTTAGTATGTGTGATTCATACTTTGTTTACATTCTTTGACAGAATGGACTCTTCAATTTTCCTCACACCATCCGGTCGCGCCCCGATACCTTCAACGCCGTCACGTTCTGTCTCCAAGAGCTCCAGGTCCAAGGGCAACAAAAGAACTGAATATGTTCGTTCAGTATGTGACATTTGCATAACTTGTGGGAAGGAGTACAGGTGCCATCGTTCTTACCTCAATCATGCAAGGGGGCACAGAATTGTTGGTAGGTTTACTTATGTACAAATTTATCTGTAATGGAAACATATAACATTTTACATGTCTTTACCTTTTGCCATTCTTTTGTTTAGATCAAGCTTCAAGGTACCCCAAAGTTCAAGAAATACTGCAGCACTTGAGTAGTTACTCTGTAAAGATGATGAAAAAAGTTATTTTTTTAATTTAATCACAACAATACACCCCAAGAGCCGAAGCTCCATTGATGGGGTTGGTAACATGGAACATGGTAGTGCTAAATACATTTTATGATAGAAAAATAAATTATGTGATAGAACAATAAATTGAAGGATTTTGAGAAAACGTTTTTCTTTTTTTTTTTTTTTTTCCCTAAATTGAGTAACATAAGATTTGGATGTAGTTGGAAGAGAATTTTGGATTTTAGGAAAGATAATGAAGAGGATTTTTTTTTTATAGCAATTTACATATTTTGATCATTTAGGTAGAATTGAAGTTTTTTTTTTGAAGGCTTCTGGTTTTTTGATAATTTTGATTTCTGAAGGAAGATTGTTATAGGACGTAGCCATGCTGTTGCAAATGCTGTTCAGGCCATTTTTTGTGGAGTTACTACTTGTTCTCTTAATGTCCTTACGATGCCTGGTATTGTGATGGTGCACATCAAGGTTTTTGTTAAATGTTGTATTACAAGTTCTATACCCTTGAGTAATGGCGTGGCAGATGGTGGCCTGAGCTTGGTGGATTACGTCTTCCAATTTCATTATTCCAGTTTCTTTAAAAAAATTCTCCGAGCTTGTCATTCTGTCATAGCCAAATACGGATTTAATCGCGCGTTTTTGTTGGCTGAGCGATTAGCGAAGCCTATTACTCCAGTGATGATCAAAAAGTTTCGCGTCTGTCTGTGTGTCTGTGTGTGTCAGTCTGTCTGTCATCACGATAACTCGAGAACGAATTGAGCTAGCGACCTGGGATTTTCAGGGTCGTTTTGTATCATAAAAAGACAGATCAAGTTCGGAGTAGAGCATTCTAGCTCAAAAATTGGATTTTTAGAAAATCAAAAACCACAGTTCCCCAAAATGACGTTTAATTTTATTTTTTTAAATGTTTTCTAAGGGGTAACTCATCAAAGTAGAGCC
This sequence comes from Frankliniella occidentalis, assembly GCF_000697945.3. Taxonomy (NCBI): domain Eukaryota; kingdom Metazoa; phylum Arthropoda; class Insecta; order Thysanoptera; family Thripidae; genus Frankliniella; species Frankliniella occidentalis. The sequence goes on along the minus strand of NW_026267358.1, from coordinate 7,891 downwards.
CTATGGGCGAAAATTTCGTCCGTTTGGCTCTATCTCTAACCGTTGAGGCGCCAGACACTGTTTTCCAAACGGAAATGACCCCAAACCATTTCAATGTTTTTTCTCAAATATTTCATGGTCTCTGAAGGGTCAACTCGTCAAAATAAAACCCTGGGGAGCAATAATTGTGACTTTTGGGGCCGAAGGCCTATTTACGACTCTTTGTTTTGCCCGACTCGGGTGTCAGCGCCGCAGGCTTAGGTAGATGTATGCCAGGCGCGTCGCAGCGTAACAGTGTTTTGTGGGATATCGCGAAGCCTGTTTCGCGAGACGTGGTCTGGCGTACATCTACCTAGTTGGCTGAGCGATTAGCGAAGCCCATTACTCCACTGACCAGAAAAGTTTCATTCTGTTTGTCTGTCTGTCTGTCTGTCCGCACGATAACTCGAAAATTAACTGAGAAAGCGATCTGGGAATTTCTGGGTCGTTTTGTATCATAAAAAGACAGATCGAGTTCGAAGATGAGCATTATAGCTCAAAAATTGACTTTTAAAAAAATCAAAAACAAAAGGTTGCAAAATATTTAT
>NW_026267358.1:0-7275 GCF_000697945.3 Frankliniella occidentalis | reverse complement strand
AAAATTGACTTTTAAAAAAATCAAAAACAAAAGGTTGCAAAATATTTATTTTTTTCAAATATTTTTTTATGGGCTCCTAAGAGGTAACTCGTGAAAGTAGAATACCTTTGGCAGAAAATTTCGTCCGTTTTGCTCTATCTGTTGCTGTTTTGGCGCTATGGCTCATTTCTTGGCGAAAACAAGGTGAAAAAGACAAAATGGTCTAATAAATCGTAAAAAAGGCTTCATGGCACAGATCTGAAAAGGGAACAATACTTAAACCACACATTAAGGGTCGACCCACACCCTCTTTTGAGCTTAAGCGTCCCTAGATTATCTAGTATCACTAAAACGTTGATTTTTACATAACAATCTGTCAAAATTCGAACTTTTTATGAAAACCGTTACCGAACAGCAGAGGTTTCTGATCCATAATTTTAAAGAAGTAAGACCCCGACAGATGGTTTTAGTATGTGAAATTTTGGGCCCGGAAGGCCCTGTTCCCCTATACCCTCCCATTTGCTCGTCCAGGGTGTCAGCGCCGCAGGCCTAGCTATATGTGCGCCAGGCGCGTCGCAGCGTAACAGTGTTTCGTGAGATATCGCGAAGCCTGTTACGCAAGACGTGGTCTGGCGTACTTATAGTTAGTAACATACGGAGAGGGTATAGTCTTGAGGGATTTGCTGATCCCCATATGGATGCCATGTTATTTAATCTTGAATGAATTAACCCGTAGTATATTGTCTTTTTGCTTTGATGGTCTAAAAAATTTCTTAGTCTGTGGACAACGTCAATTGTAGGAGCAATCTTCTTACAGATATTTCCTATATGTTTATCCCACACTAAATTTTCATCAATGAGGAGTCCAAGAAAGATTGCTGCGTCAGTTCTTTGAATTGTGTTATCTCTAAAAGTGAAGGAGGTCAAATTAGATGTTCTTGTGGCTGGTTTTTAAAAAATCATGAATTGGGTTTTTTCTAAGTTAATGAAAAGACCATTTGACTCCATCCAGTCCATGAGAACCTCCACGTCCTCTTCCATTTCAGTTAGAATTTCTTCGTCAGTCTGCCCAAAATAGAAGAGGTTGGTGTCATCCGCAAAGAGTGTAATTTCACCTTTTAGTTTGAGTACCATGAGGTCATTAATGAAAATTATGAATAAAAGTGGACCAAGGATTGACCCCTGTGGGACACCGTAGGGAATTTCTTCAAGACTACTACAATTATTTTCAAATTCCACATATTGCTTTCTTCCTTCAAGATAACTCTCCATCCACTTGAGGGCATTGTTTTGGAAACCGAGATTTTCTAATTTTTTTAATAGCAGTTTATGGCTTACCGTGTCAAAAGCCTTTGCAAGATCAATAGGTCAGCTGACAATAGATTTGCATCAAGAGTGTTCTGAATCTTTACCGTGATATCCAAGGCTGCTAAGTTAGTATTCGTATTTTTTCCTAAAACCATATTGCTGCTTGGAGAGGAATTCAATAGTGTCCAGGTAGTTTACTATCCTAGCCCTCATCGCCATTTCAAAGATTTTTGGAATGGGGGGGGAGGATAGAGATAGGTCTGTAATTTGATCTAACATCCCTGGCACCTTTCTTGTGAACAGGAACAACTCTTGCAACTTTCAGTGAGGGAGGTACTTTACCCTGATGAAAGGAGATGTTGACTAGAATACTACCAGCCTTTACTTCTACTGGGGAGCAGTACAAGGGGATGGTGCAGTTGATGATCAACTGTCACTCCTCTTACCAAGACTTGGAAGAATGGAATAGTTTTGAACATGTGATTCACAGTGCACTGACAAAGGGTCTAAAAGATTCTAAGTTCTTGCTGCCATCATCTCTAACTGCACTCCTACAGAAGAATGCTGAGGATTTCCTTTGGAATGTAAGTCAGCGACAAGAACTAAATTCTCTTTTGGAGGTGTGCCTCCCTGAATGTACTGGAGAGAAACATCTGTGGCAGTGGTGTGTGGCTGATTATGTATTACTTTTAATTTCTGAAATTTTAATGTTTGTGAGAGGGACTGTCAGACAAACTGTTACAGTACCCGTACTTGCCTGGCCGAGTGAGAGGAAGGGTTAGCGGGGTGCGTAGGTATTTTCTGTTCGCATGTTTTAACAGGCATGCTGCACTCTCATTGGCTAAAATTAATGCGTTGTAATTGGTTATAATTCGTTCACTCGTTCGCGCTGGGGTGTATAAAATGAGGGACGGAGCTCCTCGCTGTATCATTTGTGTTCAGATCTCTGCTACGATGGCAACTCCCAAGCGCCTCGCAGACGAACCTGCACTCAATGAGCCAAAGCGGCGTTTGCTGTTCCACCTCCCTAATAAAATGGGTTTAGCGGCAAACCCCGTGTGCGATCTGGGGGAGGAGGACTCGACTGACCTCAGTCAGCCTCTCACAGAACCGCAAATGTTGTATGACGACAACGCGATGGATGTTTCCTCGCTCTCGTTTAGTTTTGAGTGCACCCCCAACGAGAAATATTTTCCGCGGGATTCGTGCTACCAAGACTTCCCCATTATTAAGAATGGGTTAAAGTTGATCAGAATCGGTGTTGATTTGGATTATTTCACTCCTTTTATTTCTCTGATGTCAAAGACTAACAATAAAGTACTTTATCTCACACCTTCCGAGTTCCACACTCTGGTCTCGGAGGATCTGAGTAGTGCTGTCGTTAGCCATAATAAGATAAAAATAACAAAACCAGTGAGTTTTGGCAACGTCAGTGTGCCTGTGCTCAAACACGCTACGAGCAACAGTATTTGTGTCGAAAAGGGCGATGTCAAAGAAGTGTATTTGGCACTGTCGAGCTGGAAATTTACTCAAAGGATCAAGCAGTGGGCCAAATTGTATTTGGAACAAACGGAAGGTTAAGGTGAGAAGGCTGCCTCCTCTATTGGTGTCTTGCTGAACCATGCCAAACACACTTGTTTACCCTGAAGTAAGGACTTTGAGAAAATTCCAGAGGAGCGCAGACGAGACCCATGAGACCCATGCAACATTCTTTGGCTGTAAGTGTTTCGGTGTCATCGTATCGAAAAGCGCAACAAAATTGCTCATCACCTGAGGTGTCTGTTGTGCCATCTGCCATTAAAGCAAACAAGCAGGCCCGCCCTTCCGCCAAACGAAGTTGCCAGCTCCGCTTCGCTCCGCCGGCAACTCCGTTCGGCAGGGGCCGAGCCTGCTTGGCCTGGCGGCGGCGATGGTGGGGCCTGCGGCCCGACCATTTCTGTCACACGATTTGCTGAAGAACATGATCGAATGATGTAGCGGGCCTTCGGCCCGCTTAAACCCGTCGTCTTTGAGTTTGCCCCGTAGACACGAGAAAGGGATGTAACGGTGAAGCACCGCGACTACAACCCACCCTTCTGCTTAGAAAACGGTTTTTTGGGCCGGGAGGAGAGTTTCTTTCCTATTTTGCGGTTTTTAGGCCTTTTTCTACAACTTATTGTTCACTATGACGATTTTTAGCTTATTTTCGTCAAAAAAGACCCTCTAGCGCCTAAACGGTTAGAGATAGAGCAAAACGGACGAAATTTTCGTCCAGAGGACTCTACTTTTACGGGTTACCCCTTAGGAGATCTTAAAAAAATATTCAGTTCTGACTTTTATGGCCTACCTCATTTTCCTTAATACCCCCTTTAAGCCCCTTAGGGGTGGTTGCCAGGATTTGCCGTAGGCGTTTCGTTCTCTAGGAGTGGACCTTAAGATACCCTGAAAATTTGAAGTCTCTAGCACATATCCTTCTAGTGGAACAGACAGACAGACAGACAGACAGACAGACACGAGGTCGTTTGCATAAGCCCGCTGGATAGCGTTTTCAAAGCAGAAGGGTGGGCTAAAAAAGGACTCTTCTTGATGTTGGACACAAGTTCTCTCTACACGTTGTGGGCCATCATTTCAAATATCTCTTTCTGGATGGTTGGGCTCAGCCAGTTATCACGCCGCGCCATCCAATCTTTCAGCTCCGGGCACGTAAGACTTGGCTCTTCTAATAAGCGCATAAAATTTCCATTGTCATCACTAGTACCGCGCACTGCTGAGCCACTACGACGTAGATACCTAAGCGTACTGATTACGTGTAACATAGCAGTTCTTGCTTTGGACTGACCGCTCGCTCATCTGGGCGCTCTTCCTTTGCAGGGCGTTCACAACAAAATCACGATCACTGACATGATAGTTACTGGTTGGGTTTTCGTCGAACTTGGTGATGGCAGGCCATAGTTTGTAAAACCATTCGTAATGAAGGCCTCTTCGTTGCCTCGACTTGTTGCAGCTTTTCCGAGACGGCGGGCCTGAACAAAGGCCAAGAACGCAAAGAACGTGGTATCCCTTCCCGTCTACCGGCTTTACGTGCAGCCAAGGATACTTCTTGAACCAGTCATGTGTCACATTGCACCCTTTTTTTATTTTGGGGAAAACAAAATCCATGGCTGGTATATTATGCACAAACTCAGCAGTTGAAATACTCTTTTCACCTGAAAAAGGGGGTCAGTTTAGAAATAACACTAACTCTAACCGTAATTATAACTAAACATAATAACAGTGTACTTGTGTGGTGAATGACACTTCTCTCACCACCCCCATCCATTGGCACTGCTACTGCCGCCGGTGCCTGTTCCGGTGCCGTTTCCTCCTCCACCACCAGCAGCAGGTCGGGGTCGGGGTCGGGGTCAGACACAAGGGAGTCGGCAGTCGCACCAGCAGAGATATTGTCACTATTTTCAATTGTGCTCAAATTTACAGTCGTTGTCGCCGGCGGAGCGAAAAAACTAACTACAGGAGCGAAAAAAGCCGAAAAATTGTAAATTTGTTCCAACAGCTGGGTAAAAAAAAAGCGTGAATGTTCGTTAAAAAAAAAGAATGTTCGCCGTACCTATGCGCCGTTGTTTCGCGGGAGGCGGAACAGGCAGTGCATTACCATTATTGTCCACAGCCGTTTCAATAGGTACTGATCCTGGATCGTCGGATCGTCAGCAGTTCCATCTGAGTCCGAGTCAAAGTGAGTGGGCTTGCCGCACGTTACTGTGAGAACCAGAACGGTGGAAGCGAAAGATATGGTAAGTTAGTTTTTCATACCAGCCCGAAACCGGAAACAGACCACTACCGAAGGAATTTTAAATTTACAGGATTCATGCCAAGGAACATGGTTGCTTACCGCTTTGAGTGCGCACGTGTTGTGACGTTTTGCAGGCGGTGTCACTTGCAACACCTGACCCTGACGACGACAAATTGGTGGACGCAGCAGCAGCAGTTGTGAAATACGAAGTTATCTTCGGTGGTCCGGGCCCGGAGCTCTTGCTATTAGACCTCTTCATGGTTCACGCTTAGAATAAAATACTGGATGCACTGTGACTCTACACTTGCCGTTAAATATTCAATCCCGACGTGTAACGTAAACACAGCAGGCTGCAGTGCTAGAGTCTGGCCCCAAACGCAACCTCCTATGTACTTCGCCCGTCTTGTCTGCTGTAATAATGCGCCGTAGCTAGGTGGAATGTTTTCAACCTGGCGTTCCGTTTTGGTGAACAGGCACCTGTGGCACTCGTTCACAGTTGCACTCGAGCAGGTCCTGAAATAAGTGATGCGCAATGTTACATAGTGGTGGGTGTAGATAGGGGATGCCGATGCCGGGGGAGGGGGAGGCTTCGTGATTCTGTCACATTACCTGTCGTACATGGCGCAGTAACGAATTTCTCGAGGAGTGGCATTGCTTCCTCTTCATGGCCTCCAGCAATGGCCAGAAAGGCGTCAGTGACGTTAGGGTATGACATCCATGCTTCGAATGCGGTGTTCTTGCTTCGGCCTCTGAAAGAGGAAACTTGGTCACACCCTGAAAACGCATGAAAAACTGGAAGCGGACCCTAGGCAGACCCCCACCGACTGACGAACCGCTCGCTCTCAGCCGGGTACGCGGCCTACCCTAAGTCAGCACTTTCAGCAGGGCAGGGGCGGCAGCCCCGTTGCGTACCGTGCAACACTCTAGACGTTGCAGGCCCTGAAAATGTCGTATATCGGCAGTAGTCATAAAAATATGTGTAATAAAAAATTCAGAACGATATAGCCATTATATTACCTAGTGATTCGGCGATCTCATGAGCAGCTAAGAACTTTTGATTGGCTCCTGTGCCAATGTGAATCCATAAATCTTTTAGAGATGTTAATTTCTGGACGCAGCTGACTGCCACGACAACCACATCGGTGGTCACTGTCCGAATCATAACCCGCTCCCGGCCTTGCTGCACGGCGTCCTGGACATGGAGCATGATGCGGGTGTCGGCCTCCTCGCGGTTGCAGGGAGACAGGCATCCAGAGACGTCACGATCTGCTCATGTGAGAACCTCCTAGTGCTGATGTGAGAACCTCCTGGTCTAGGGTCGAGTACACCTCTTAACCGTTTACATCAAAGGCGACGACGTGCGTCGCGATAATCCTGTTTTATACTAGCTATATGTACGCCAGACCACGTCTCGCGTAACAGGCTTCGTGATATCTCACGAAACACTGTAACGCTGCGACGCGCCTGGCGCACAGCTAGGCCTGCGGCGCTGACACCCGAGACTGGTTAAGGAGATGGTATAGGGGAACAGGGCCTTCCTGGCCCAAAATTTGACATACGCGAACCATTTGTCGGGGTCTTATTACTCTAAACTTAGGGACATGAAACTTCTGCTGTTCGGTAACGGTTTTCATTAAAAGTTCGATTTTTTCTGCGTCGTAGTCTCGTCTGCCCTGCGCCAGCGGACTCTGCTCTTTGCTTTACCATGGTAAAGTTGTCCACGGGCTTAGACTTGTTCCATGGAGACCAACACCATAGAGTTTCAATACATGACCATGGAAAAGCACTCAAGGAAAAGCGGCAAAAAAATACATGGAAAGTTCTCCCTTGGACAGTTGATGTTCCATGACGTTCTGTTGTGAAAGTGGGTTTTACGGGTTTGTCAGGGAATAATAATGGCTGACTGGGAGTATGGTCTAAACACGTGTATTATCGAGTCGCTAGTAACACACACGAACCTCCAACTTCCAGCTCTACGGGGCGACTGCTGCGCCTGGCATCCCCTGCCTGCCTAGCAATAGCAGAACTTCCTGGAAGTGCTTTTCTTTAATTAACAAAACTAGTGATGAATGAAGGAAAAAAAACAATTGAAACATGAATAATAATCAACATTATACCAATTTACCTACTCTCATTCTTCTAGTCCGATAGTGCGATGCTGCTGGAACCTTTTCCGCCGTATGACCCTACTCGCTTCCTCCGAGCGCGCTTCGCGCGCTCGT
>NW_026267357.1:447725-448870 GCF_000697945.3 Frankliniella occidentalis | reverse complement strand
AATCGGGTAGTACGGTAATTCGCCGGCAGGGCGCAGCGGTACCGCGGGGGTGGAGGCGCGCTCGCGCTCGTGTCTTAAGCCCCTGATTTAATGACAACCCATTGACGACACTACCACGGCGCCTTGCTCTGCAACTATAGGCCTTATCCATCCACTCGTCCATATCGGTTATAGTATACACCATCTTTATGAATCGTGCTGTGCCTTACGCTATCATGGTCACGCCTCTTGGTGGGGTAAATGTTGTACGGCATTTCCATCGTCCGCTTTCTGCTGTCAGTGGTGCTCATGTCGCCGTACGGCACACTGTTTCTTTTGTCGGTGTCATGTTCATCTCTGTAAAATCTGTGAAATGCTTTGACCTTATCTGAGCCAATCCAATGTTTCTTGGATCTGTGGAGTGAAGGCCACGACGGCCACGGCGGACTCCTCGACGGCTACCTCGCGGTCCCGGTGCGCGGGCTGCGGACTCCTTGACGGCGACCTCACCCGGGCGGTCCCAGTGCTCCGGCGGGCGGTAAAGACGCGTTCTAACCGGTGCGCGGTGGCCCCGGGCGGGCGGCTCCGGTGCGCGGGGGCGGGCTCCTCGACGGCGACCTCACCCGGGCGGGCGGCTCCGGGCGGACTCCTTGACGGCGACCTCACTCGTTCTAACCGGTGCGCGGCCTCGGCGGCGGCGGCGGCGGGCGGCGTCGGACGCGTTTGAACCTGTCGTACCCGGAACCTGGGGTGCTTGCCTTAGGTTAAGGTTGAATTAGGCCCCCCATACGAGGGGTGACAATAGCGGAGTGACAAAGTCCCACCTTAGGTTGGGTTAGGCTCTGATAAGATCGTAGGTGACATTTCCCCATCTTAGGTTAGAGCGCTATCACCCGCCACTAGGGGAACCCGCCACTAGGGGAACCCGCCACTAGGGGAACCCGCCACTAGGGGAACCCGCCACTAGGGGTTACCCGCCACTAGGGGTAATCAAAATGGCCGCCCGCCACTAGGGGTAATCTATACTACTAGCATAACCACGCAGGCGTGCGTGCGGGTTGCCTACCTGCACCGCACGTAAGGCGCTACGGCCCCCTGGGGTAGGCAAACCCGCCAGTCATCGTGGTTCTGCTGTACCGCACGCGGGCGTGCATGCGGGTTGCCTA
>NW_026267357.1:444532-446315 GCF_000697945.3 Frankliniella occidentalis | reverse complement strand
CAGGAACGGATCGTCGACAATGCCAGTCCATCGCCTCATCGCACAATTCATCTTTGCAAAAAGTGCCTGTTCCTGTTGTGCACATCAAGCATCGAATCGGTGGAGTAAGAAGAACGAAGCTCACGTGTAAAACACCCCCCGCGAGCAGTATACTAGGTGGCTGATTAACCCCGCGCGCTTGAGTAGTTATGCTGTACCGCACGCACGAGTGCGGGCGGCCTTGCCTATCGCCCCTGTCCTCGGCGCTGAACGCGCCGGGGGAGTGGGCAACCCGCTCGCACTCGTGCGTGCGGTACAGCATAACTACTCAAGTGCGCGGGGTTAATGAGCCACCTGGTATCATGTAAAAGTGTTATTTCTGTAAACGCGCGCTCGCCGACGAGGTGAGATGGTGGTCTTTAACGTATCGCATCGAGTGAACGCACTGTTAGAAAAAACCTACAGGAAATGTCTACGGTGCGCCCTGTCAATTTGTCATAAGGTCAGCGACTATGGTTTTGGATTACGGTTCACTCCGTACAGGATATACCGTAACTTTGCAAGCCGTCTCTCTCGTCAGTACAGCACTTGACTTAGACACTGAAGTGCGGCCCATATCTTTACGGTCTGGCCGGTACATAAAATACATACAGAACGGACCGTAGGTAAACCGTACTTCCTTGCAGCATTTTTAACAGTGGCACCGACGGAGAAAGGTAGAGAAAGAAGGAAAGGGAAGGGGGGCAGAGGATGGGGAATGACCTAGGAACTACATCGAGAACACATTGAGCGTTCTCAGAGGCGCACCCTTCGGGGATGAAGTAAGAGGGGGCTTCAGATATCTTCAGTGTTGTACCATGTGGCAACAATATGGGCTCAGGTGGACGCAGAATCAGTAAAACGAGCTGAAATAACAAACGTCTTGTTGCGAAAGTGCCTCTGGGAAAAGGCCTCTAAACAACCGAACAACGCTTAAAATCGTGTAAAATCGTGCTAGATGTTCCTCAGAACGATCACAAGGCACAAAGCAGCCATTAGAGCGACGAAGACTGATACGCAAACCAGCCGATCCTCCTCAGAGCAAAGCCAGCCGGCGGCGACAGCAAGGGGCAGTAGCCGTTTTACTCGTTTTGCGCAGGAACCGCCGCTGGTGGCCTATGCAAGCAACAGGTAGCTCAAGTTCGAAGCCTCTGTGCTAAGGTATTGTCCTATCAGTAAGTAAGTCTGTTGTGTTTAAACTCATTCAGCGAATTATGAGAGGTCGGCGCCTGCGAGACTCTGGGTAGGCCACCCCGCGGTACACGCATGCGTTCCCGGCAAGATGTTGCCTACCCATCAGGCGCCCCGAGAGCCTGGACTGGCTGCATTTGGCAGTTTATTAACTGCGAATGACGGGCGTACTTTCTGGATGATCCCTTAAGCTAACCAATAGCACTACCTGGGGTACACAGTAGTGCGATTCCAGAGCATCTCTCCGGCGACAGGTCTTCGCTCTGGTCTCCCCTTGAGTCGGGGGGTCGCCTGTGAGAATGGCCGACTGCGGCCACACCACACCACTGCTTTACATCACGCCAACCAATACTACAATGAGCCGCAGCAAACGTGTAACAGTCTGCACGCAGAACTTGCATTAAGGTTAAAGACCCCTGCTGGAGAAGGGCACGCGCCCGAAAGGTAGGCCACCTATTCTACGCCAACCAAATGACAGCTTAGAGCAGATCAATGTTGCGTCACTCAAAAGGAGTACAGGTATAAAGGAACAAAATAGACAGATTTAAATTTGAATTTATTTTATGTTTACTCA
>NW_026267357.1:428469-437487 GCF_000697945.3 Frankliniella occidentalis | reverse complement strand
GTTTTTTGCTATACATTTTTGTGTACAAAAATGTATTTATTTCCATTTTCGACCTATGGGGCATTAAGTTTAATCCGTCCACTACACCCCCGAAATTTTTCCTTGACGCTACCGTACACCCACGTTCCGTTGTAGGCACTTTTGAAAAGCCTTGCTCTTAAACTGTCGACTACTGGGCCCCTTACCCTAGTACTGACCGCCACCGGCCTGCTTCAGATAATACTGAGAAATATGGTTTTGGTGCGCAACCATTTTTATTTTGTTGATGGGAGCTGTCTAAAGTGAACCAATAAGGTTGACGTTCCGAAATCAAATGGTACATAGCGCCCCGCATGGTCTCTTATATAGATCTCAACTGTGTCGAATGAGCGCGTGCGGAGATCGAAATAGAGAGGGTGGTCGAAGTGTACGACAGACATGCTACCGTATTGTGCTTTGATATCTACGGGAACCGTACGGAGCAGTGGTGCTCGTGTGTGGCCAATAATTTGATCTGATAAAATATCCATGTAGACAAACATTTGAGCGGGGACTCCCAGACTTATGTCAATGGGTTTAACCCCCGAAAATGTTACATTGGCAGGATACGGACCAGGGTGTTCTAGCCCTAGTTGAAGTGAAAGGCGGGGCGAGAAATGCACTTTGGTTTGTTCTCCCATATTAAATGGGAGAAATTTAATCCTCTGATCGGCGAGATGTTCAAAATATGTTTTGCTTCCGACTTCATTGTTCTCAAAGGTGCGTAGTGCATCGCTCAAACATATGAGAAAATCAGTGACAGAGCTATAAGAGCCAGGCTTGACTGCTACTGTATCGACGATACTGTCAGACACTACAGTTATTTCGTTCTCTCCCTCTACGACCTGTGCTATAGTGTTAGGGTAATGAAGTTCTATAAGGGCTGCCTGCCATTCACCATGCAGTTCCATGCGCTGGGAAAGCTCAGTTTTGAAATGCGACGTCTTATTATCTGGATAGACAGCAGGACTTGCATTACTAGGTAGAAAAGCGTAGAAATCCATCAAACTAGATCGGAATCAAAAATCCAAGAGCGACTTTTTTCAGGATAACCTCTCCAGTGGACGAGGTGTTCACGATTACCCTTTTTACCTTTTGAGCGCACTATATATGCTATTTTGAATGCCTCGGGCTTCGTGACCTTCTGAAGTTCTGCCTCATAAAACGTGCCCTGAATCGGATCCTTATCGAGATCTTCCAGCCTGTACACTGGCAGCGAATGAGGAATGACCTGAACGATTTTAAATATCTCCTCACTCCAGTTCCACGTATACCCTTTCTCGAACGTTTGTTTTTCTCGACTGATTCGGACATGATCACCCACTTTAAATTTAGTTTTCTTACTAGTGAGGTTAAGTTTATGGTACAGATTGTTATATACTTCCAACACACGGTCGGGCGTCACGTCAATCGGTCTCATTTTAATTGATCGATGGTACGTGTGGTTGTAGGCTTTTACTACATCTGCAAGAAGGCCATCGACATAATTGTAATTTCCAGTGTGAGTGAATCGCTTAAACAGTTTAGACTTGATGGTGCGCTGCCAGCGCTCAACCACTGAACACTTGATGTCGGGATTATGTGTGTGAATGTATGTAATGTAATTGTCTTTAAGAAATTTTTGAAATGACTTATTAATGTATTCTTTCCCCTTGTCAGAAAAAAGACGAGTCGGTCTGCGTGTTGTACTTTTAAAAATAGTTTCAAATCCATTTATGATGGACTGTGCAGACTTATCTTTCAAAGGCACGGCCCAACCAAATTTTGAAAATGTGTCAATGACACACAAAATAAAAGTGAAACCCCTGTTATCGTCCTTCAAGGACTGGAAATCTGACAAGTCTGTCTGCCAACTGTCATCAATATTATCCGCATAAGTGACGTTCCGTGAGAAACGACGCCTTGCCGGCTTGTGCAGTGTGTATGCATCTTCCCCTTCCAAAAACTGAACTGTTTTTTCTTTTTTCTCGCCTGTAGTATTCCATAGTTTCCAGGCTGTACCATATGAGGCAGGGTGGGCAGGATCGTGGTATACTTTACCAAGATTTCCAGGCATTTCTTTTCACTTGTTTTTGTGTTTTGTTTTGTTTAACAAGAAGACCCTTAGGTGTTTTTACCTTATTAAATGTTGTGAAAGAACTGGTTAATACAGGTCTAATACCAGACCCACTCTGAGAACGAGCAGAAATAATATTGGCCCTTCTATTTGAGTTCTGTATGAGTTCGAGAGGAATATTTATAGCAGCTAGTGCTTTAATGAAAGGCGAAACCCCTACTGGTTCAAAGTTTTTACGAGCTCTTGTGAGGTCTGATATAAGATCAATGATGTTAGAGTTAGGAACCGTTTGCTTGTTTATAGATACGGTACCCGTGGAGTCCCATGTGACTTTGGAGTCATCTTGGCTTAAATAATCAAAAATTCTAAGGGCAGAGGCTTTATATGATTTCGGGAGGGCTGCCTCAAGTTGTTGACGAACCAGCTCTTCATTTTCGTGAGACTCTGTGAAATTCTCGACTGAAATTTGGAGTGGTTTATGTCGTTCTTTTGTAAAAAAGAGATAGCGCTGTAGAGCATCATTGTAATGTTTCCATTTTTCATCGTCACTAGCGTATTTTTGTTACATTATAAGATCCATTTCTGCGTCGAGTGAACTCGTTTGAATTTGAGCAGTGGATGGCATAGGGTCGTTAATCCTGGCCACACTCTCGTGCGGCACAAGAATCATTTTCTTGACATGATTCATTTAAAGAGACTAGGGAGGACAGATGCCACCGTGGAAAGCAAAAGAGGGAGAAATGTGCCCCCTTTTTGAATCTTTTCTTTTTTTTCCTTTAGACCTTTTCCCCTTTTTGCGAGTTCTCTGATAGTTGCACGATACCTGTGAAGTTTAGATTTCTGACTGGCAGTAAGTGGAATGTTACCACTCAGCAAGTTATCACAGATCTCACAAATAGCGTAGATGATCGCTTTGTCGGAACTATTTATAATAGCCTTGCGTAGATTAGGTTTAGCTGAACGGAGGACCTGAAGCACAGCTTTACTGTGTGTCCTATCGGCAGGAGCCATTGTCAACGACTGATTCAGACTAACGCATCCATCTCCCTTTTATACTTTCCCTTGGGAATGTAAACGACTGTGGACTCGCCGGGAAAAATCAGAGTGCGCATGCGCAAATGGTCTTTCTGATTGGGCTTGAAATCAAATAGCAGGTATGTAAAGCCAGCACGAGTAGCGTCGTGATAAGCCTCAAGAAGTGCTCGAAAGTGAGTAGGATCAACCTGCATACAGAATGTGCGCACCTGTGCCACGTCTCGACTTGTTTTGAAAATCACGATATAGTGTGTATTGAGACTTATTTGCCTTAGACCATCAGGAAATAGACACTGACTTAAGAAATAGATACTAAGGTTTCTGTGATGACTACCTTTAATAAAGAACTTAAGGATTTCTTTGTGGTGAGACTTAACCTCGTCCATAAAATCGTCAATCACAATAAGCTTTGGCCCTTGTCCTGTCGGGTGGTCATCCAGAACAGGAAGTTCTTGTCGGAAATCGACCTTATCTTTTAGCTCGTCATACAGAGGCTGCCACTCAGAGTAATAGAAAATAATTTTTTCAAATGAGACATTAAACATATCATCTCTATTTTGAATTAGGCGACTCATAAAAAATGTCTTGCCACTTCCTGTACCCCCAACTATGAGAGCGGTACAGGGATGCTGGAACCGTAACTCCATCGTGAAGACTGATGGTAAATTCGAGCACTTGTCTCTTATATAGGGCCAGCCTGCCTCTCCCCTGCGCAAGAAAAAATGCCCATGTTTTAGGCGTTGTAAAGTTCTCCTAAGACCTCTAGCATTTCTTCGTCATCCTCATCCCCCTTCCAGGCAGTGTAACCATAAGGCACGGTGTTTGCTAAGTCAACCCTGCGCCTTTTTGTGTTAACGACTCTCCAATCCTTTGACGTGTCTCTGTTTACAATCCTCCATGGTGTAATTCTGGTGATTTTTCTAGGGATAGGGACGTGTACCTTATCCCTCTTTCCCTTCACCATATCCTTCAGATTATCAAACGTGACAAGGTCGTCACACGATTTATTTATCGTTATCCCCCTTACTTTAATGCATACCTTCACATTCTCTTCGTCACCACCAACCGCCACCTTGTAACTATAGTTTTTAGGTCCCCCACAGACCATTTCCGTTATGAAAGAACCAGGACCGTAATCCTCTTCCACCTGATCTGTAAGATCACCCAGGTGACTTCCTGTTGGTAGATCAAGCTCGCCAGGGCGGCTAATGTATGCCACAGAATCTGTGTCACAGTAAAGAGCTCTGTCCTTTACAATGTCAAGGTATTTGTAGAGTTGAAGGCGCCCAAAGCATGTTGTGAATGCTGCGTGTATGAGTGAAGAAGTTTGGAGTGTCTCTTCAGCGTCTTCGACAGGATTCCAAGTGACTTGAACACATTTCTCACCAATAGGGACTAACGCCGTAACGATCTTAGCTGGATCAGTAATAATGTCCATGAGCGCAGCTCTATTGTAGATAAGTTCTGTTTTAGGCCGAAGAGTTCGCTCACCAAACTTACCCCAGAAAGAGTTAACCCTTTAAAGCGCCGTGTCCATAATAATGGACGTTCTACTAAAACCTGTGTATTTACGATAAAACGCGCGTTTCAAGTGCGCTCGGCATCCTAACTCATTGGTACGAGTCCAGGGAACGTGTTTTGAACTCCGCGCCTCACTGCCACCTCGATTCTAGTACCGGAAGATGCCGCAGAGCTGCGCTGCATGAGTCGGACTGAAGCTGAGACGAGGGCTCAAGCTAGGTCGCCGTCGAAACTGTGTAAGTGGTAAAATTATGTTTTTTTTTTGTGATTTTGTGTTCAATCGGATGTCCCCTTTCCAATTATCTTTAAAGTTTTGCCATATTTGCTTGCTGTCATCTTTGGGGGCCGTTCGAAAGTGGATGTCCAGTATTCTGGACGCCGGCACTTGAGAAGTCGTTCACGAGCCTTTGCGTCTGACTGTGTTTTATACATGGCCTGGCGTATTTGTTTTGATATATTTCTAGTGTCTGAGTGTATCAAACCTTACCCGAGTAATTTTTCCCGTATTTTGTTCGTATATTTGTTTGGACATGAATGGTACGCTTTGTGACTACTTAGGTTAGTCGTCTCTTTTACAATGTGAATTTGATCAAGTGTGATGTGCTAGCATTGATCAACATAGGTAATAATCGTTCTATATAAACTCGTTAGTATACTGATCTAATTATTTCATTCTTTTCGGTTGTGGAATACTCAAACGGCTATGTCCAGAATTATGGACATTGGTCCTTGAGTCAACAGTTGGAATGAAACAGTTGTTTTTATGTTTATCCCTCTCTTATTTTTCAAAGTTTTCATCACTACAGAAAAAAATTATTTATTTTTATGCTCTGCTGTAATACATTTTCCATAGAAATCAAAAACTAAAATTTCACAGTGTCAATTTACTGATTTGTACATTCTTTGTTGTAGGAAATATGAAACCTATCAGGGCAACAAGTTTCTACTCCAGTAAACGACCAGATCTTCGCATTATTGTCCCAGCTGACAATAATGTTTCAGAAGATTCTGACTGCGACTCTGAGCCTGAGTCAAGTACTGCTCAATTTCGCAAGAGACGATTCATTGATGATCCCACGGTCATTCCTCCATCAGAATCAGACGATGAAACACAGGCAAGCGTGCCTTCTAAACCTGCAAGAAGAAAGATCAAAAAAGTTATTTCTTGTGCCAAGGTTGACAGGTAAATGTTGTATAATGTTTATATTGTACTTTCACAAGCTTGTCTATTATTGTTTTGGTTTTGACTTAATTTTTTTGACAGATATGCTGAATTTGAAACAAGAATGCATCTAAAGAGAAAAGAGAAACAGTCAAAAAGGAAACTAGACTATCTGCCAACCAGTACCCCACTTGATCCATCTACGAAAAAAATTCCTTTATCTGAGATTAATTCGGAAAAACAAGGTAGTGGTTCAAATATGTCAGACAGAAGTCTAGATTGTAGCCAGGATTTTACTTTACATTTTCAACTTTCTCAAGATAACGACCTGACAGAAGACCAGCACCGTAGTCCACCATCAGAGTCTCTGGCGCGTTCTGAGTCTGAAGATCTCTTCTGTGACTCAGACTTAGAAAGTAAACAGGACAATCATTCTGAAGATCTCTTTAGTGAGCTAGGGGTTGAATCACTTCAAAATAAAAGTAAAGAGTCCAGCCCAACTAATCAACCTCATCAGAATGCAAGACGGGCCATTAGTGCTCCTCCACCTGTCAGAGGTAATACTTGTGCAACAAGAATACGTACTTCTAGCATTTCAAATGTTAATGCGAAGCCTTCTGATACTGGATTTGTTGATGAGTCCTCAATCACTCAGTCTCTTGCATCTGTTGTTTCTTCTGCATCACTTTCTGCTAAAAAACCTGCAAAAAGGAAAAACAAAACAGATAATGAAGAACATGTTTCCAAAAAGAAGTCACTGCACGGTAAAATTGTGATTGAAGATAAAGAGAACAGTCCAGTCAAAACATCCTGTTTGAGATCAAGTCGGTCAACCGCTGCTGGACCGTTTGGGAAGAAAACTGATCGTGCATCTATCAGTAGTAATCGTACAGTTTTAAATAGTGTCTCATCTGGTAATATGGAACTCAATGATAGTGCATTTCTTTCTGAGCCTTCAGTCACTCAGACACCAAGAGCTTCAGCTTCAACTTCATCTTGTTCTGTAAACAGACCTGGAAAAAGAAGAAACCAAACAGGTAAAAAAACTCCAGCAAAAAAAAAGAAGACAGGAAGAGAGACAGAGACAGAGACAGAAGATGAATTAGAATCTGGCCAGGAAACTGGAATAGATTTTTCTGATGACGAGGCAGATGCATGGAGGGAAGGAGATCTTGAAGAATGTATTCGGCCTTGCAAAGAACTTACATGTCCTGATAATGTTAAGAGACCCATTGAATATTTTATGTTCTATTTTGATGATGACATGCTCAATCATATTGTTGAACAATCTAATATATATTCTATGCAAAAGGATGGTAAACCCTTAGAACTCACTGTGCAAGAACTGAAAACATTTCTTGGACTTATGATATATATGGGTATTTGTAATTTACCTAATATGAGGGATTATTGGAGCAGTGAGATGAGAGTACCGCAGATTGCTGACTGTATGGCTCATAAAAGATTTCAGAAAATAAGATCTCACATTCACTTCGCTGACAACTTGGATGATTCTGAAGAAGTAATGGCTGATCGGTACCGGAAAGTGAGACCTCTCATTTCCATGATGCAAAACAAATGTAGAGCTCTGGAACAAGAAGGAAGAATAAGCATTGATGAGATTACTATAGGTTACAAAGGCTCTTATGCTGGCAGTCTCAAACAGTACAACCCTAAAAAGCCAACAAAATATGGATTTAAATTCTTTGGGCTGGCTAGCAGCAGTGGCCAAATCTATGATTTTCTCCCTTACTGTGGCGGTACAACCTTTCTCAACTGTGGACTTAGTGAAGAAGAGCTTGACATGGGTGTTGGAGCTCAGGCTGTGATAAGCCTCTGCAAACAAATCAAGGATCCTGACAATGCTTTTGTATTTTTTGATAATTGGTTCAATGGATTGAATCTTCTATCTTACCTCAAAAACACCTATAATATTTTGGCCTTGGGCACTATAAGAAAAGACCGAATACAGAAGTGTCCTCTAATGAATGAAAAGGACTTTCGTAAACTTCCTAGAGGTTCTGTTGAAAGCCAAGTAAGTGCCGAGGCAACAGTTGTGGTTCGCTGGCTTGACTCCAAACCTGTTTTACTTGCTTCAAATGCAGCGGGCGTTGAGCCTAAAACTTATGTGAAGAGGTCAGTATTTTTTGTCTTTTTCCTTTTGTTAATATTTTTGAACAATCTACATTGTTTACTTTTGTGTGATACATACTTTTGTTTTAAAGATATATCAAATCAGCTGGTTGTAGGCAAGACGTTTCTTGTCCAAGAATAATTCAACTCTACAATCAACACATGGGAGGTGTTGATCTTAGTGATCAGTACGTTGCAGAAAACAGCGTTCCTACCAGAAGTAAGCGATGGTATTTTCCCCTATTCGGATACATGATAGATCTTGCACTTGCCAACTCCTATATTCAATACAACAAGGACAATGAGCTACTTGGGCAGGTGCCTGATCTAAAGTGCTCTAAAGAATTCAGATTAGAGGTGAGCAGATTTCACCATAATTTTTAATTTGCTATTAGCACCTTAGCCCTCTGCCTTTTGCTCAGGTTAGATTTTTATTCCTGTCTATTGTGCTTTTAATTTTAGGTAAGCAAATCCCTACGAGCAGTGGAGAGACAGAGAGGACGGCCATCTACTGAGAAGGTGCACCGAAAGAATTTAATTCAGAGTCCAACATACAGACCAGCCGAAGAAACGCGCCTTGATGGACTAAACCACTGGCCAAATTCAGAAAGAAAAATGATGAGGTGCAAAAATTGTAAAGTTGGGAAAACCGCTTACAAGTGCACTAAATGTAATTTAAATTTATGTCTAAAGGCAGACAGGAACTGTTTTGTGGAATACCATTCTAGAGCATTTGAACCTCAGCCACGAAGGCCAAAGAAAAAGACTTAGTCATGTGATATTGCTTAATGTTAGTTCAAGTTAAATTCTATTTTGTTGTACCTGATGCTTATTCCAAACTAACTCAGAATGGAGTGTAAGAATTTATATTTAATATTTATAACTTTAGATGTGATACGCATTGTATGAAATACTAATGTTTTGATTCCTTCCAGCATGAACTTTTATCCTATAATTTTAGCTATTGACTGCATGGTTTATTCTCCAAGAACTGATTGTATTAAGTTTCTTGTTTAAATTTATGAACTTTGATAGCTAGTTGCTCAGCTAGTCCTTTAGAGCAAATTATCCTATAATTTTAGTTATTGACTGC
>NW_026267357.1:426877-428419 GCF_000697945.3 Frankliniella occidentalis | reverse complement strand
ATGATGACGTTTCTGTTCCTATCAATCTGTAGTAAATTCTCAAACTCAGCGTAACAAATCACATTAATGGG
Organism: Frankliniella occidentalis; assembly: GCF_000697945.3. Lineage (NCBI taxonomy): Eukaryota > Metazoa > Arthropoda > Insecta > Thysanoptera > Thripidae > Frankliniella > Frankliniella occidentalis. The sequence continues at coordinate 428,348 of NW_026267357.1, read as the reverse complement.
GTTAGGAAGAGGGGCTGCGAAACGGAGATCAAGTCGGAGTGTTCCGTGTCTCTGCAGGTTCCAGTGAGGCTTACTCGCTGATAAATCAGGAGAGAGATCAAAAGCAAAAATAGTGTTGCCTTTAGCGTAGTCGTTCCAACTTATATTGTTTCCCTCGTCTTTCCAGTGGATCCCTGTACCACTAAATAGTGTGTTGTAAGCCTGTGTATACAGCTCACCCGGGAAATCAGGTGTCAGTGGTTGTGACGGGACAGGCGTACCGTCAACCTGAAGTTGCAGGTAGTTTAGATTAAAGTGTTGGAAATTAAACGGATTAAGCTTATAATCTCCGTTAAAAGCCTTATTGTCAACAAAACATATGATGATTCTTTGTGGCAATTGGTTCATAAAGAGATTGTCTATAGTCTTGTCGCGGAGCCCTTGTGTTATCGTCACCGTTTTAATATCCACACGATTCAGGGGATATTTTGCTGGAGCCTTTTCGAGCGCCTGGGCGTGTCCCAAGAGAACTGAGGGAGAGATAGTGACTTTGCGAACAATAAGTTTCACTTCCAAAAGTTTAATTTTCTCTGTCCCTTTGGTCGACATGAGCGTAAAAGCGTCACGGTTTCTCGTCAGTTTAATTCTCAGTGTGCAGTTATTGAGAAGGAGCCGATTAGAGTTGGAAATGTCGATGTGAAGTGGACCAAGTGTTTCAAAGATCTTACTGTTGGCAGTGCGCGAGCGACGCCATGCGAGACCCAAATTTTGCGCTCCATCTAAAGAGTCAAAGTGACCTGCTGTGTCCTCGTACCAGGGGCGTTGTTAGAGATGTGTGTTTTTCGCACTTTTATCATAATTAAGCTTTGCCTCAATGTAAGCCCTATAGGGGTACGTCATGCTGGATTGTGAAATGACAGTTCCATTGACACTGACGTCTATTTGTGACCATTGGGCGTGCGCACCGTAATTCACTAATGTTGCATCGCTGTTATCGGCGGCCGTAATGAGTGATCCGTCACCGTTTACAATTTGTTCTTTTGTGTACAAGAGAAAGAGAGCGGGGTCGGGATAGACGTGACCCACGCCTGGCACTTCAATTTCCACTGTGCCTGTATCGAGGCTGCTTGAAGTCCGATAAAACTCATGATCCTGACTTTTTTCTTCGCCTGTTTGAGTGACGTTGTCAAAGCCTCAGCAGATGATGCGTGCATGAAAGCCATTAAGAAAAGTAGTCTGGAGGAGAGGTCCTCTTCTGGCGCGGTTTGGAGTTAGAATGAACCTTCCTCACTACCCCGCGTCTTTTTATAGCCCCAGACCCACTCATAGTGCTGGCCGCCCTCCGCTTAAGATTTTGAACTGCTTCACCTCCGTGTCGCATGGCGCTTTCTTTAAAATTATCACCGCTAGCTACATCGGCTAAGATGTGACTGCCTGCCCGGGCCGCCTCTCTGCCAACGGCAACTGCACCGCTTTTTAGAACAGGGAGAAC
>NW_026267357.1:426518-426827 GCF_000697945.3 Frankliniella occidentalis | reverse complement strand
TCCAACAGAGTGTCGGAGGCGGAGCGCTTGCTCCGCGGCTTGTCTGGGAGTGCTTGCTTTGCAGACATGTTGCCTCAACAGTGTGGTCAGGACAAATGATGCAGAGCGAGGTGCACGCCCTCAATTTATAGCGGCAGGAGAGCGACCGTGGCGCCGCCTAGCGGTCAAGTGTCGAACTATTTTTTTTAAAGAAGCATTTCCGAGTGGGCCCAGGAGGCATGCTGTTACACTCGTTTGGATTTTTTTTAAATTTTCGCGGCAAAAATCCTATCCCCTGTAGGCCTATACAAAAACCGCTAACATTTTTTT
>NW_026267357.1:420851-426468 GCF_000697945.3 Frankliniella occidentalis | reverse complement strand
GGGCGGGGTGGGGGGGGGGGCACGGCCTTGGCGATAACTACGCGAGGACGACACCCAGGGGCGCACCGGAGACACGGTTGCGGTGACGTCAAGAGGCGTGATGGGGCAAGGCTCCACGGCCGCCAGGACGGCTGCCCACCTGCGACACGGCCTGGTCGACGACTTCCCAATTCTCACCTTCAGATCCCTGACCTCCGCCCGAAGACAGCAGTGCTCGCCAATATCCGGTTTGAAGAGACAGCACCTCTTCATGCTGCACGTCCAAGATCCGCATGAACGACCTGCAAATGCCCGGTTAGGTTTATGGATGTCGTAGGCCGTGTATGACGTATTGGTAAAGATACATCTTCCTCTCTACTATTACATTACACTTCATTTAAATTACACATTAAAAATAAGTCTCCTTACTTGCTCGGTTTGATGGCATTACAAGTTTCCCAATGAAACGTTTCAGCGCAGCCTTAAACTTCCTCATCGTTGCTAAGAATACGCCAACAATAAGCTGACATGGCGGGGGCTGCCGCGAATGAATCCGCGCTGCGCATTGATGGCGCATCGCGTCTCGACGGCATTCCGCACAGGCGACCGATCGCTTTCGGGCCTCCGCCCTTGTCTCACTCAAGGGGTACTATCGAGGCGAGAGAGACAGCATGACAACAGGCTCTTCGGAATCAATCGGCTGGGTGTGGGAAAGAGCGCCCACCCGGGTAGGCAAGCAGGCAGACATTTGTGCGTGTGGAACCCAGAGTTGCCTATCTACCAGCCATCGTGTCGGCTAAGGGATCATCCAGAAAGTACGTCCGTCAATCGCCGCTTCGAACCTCCCAAGTTCAGCCTCTGCAAGGTCCCATAGCGCCTGTTGGGTAGGCAACATCCTGCCTGCTGTGCAGGCGTGTACTGCGGGGTGGCCTACCCCGAGGCTCGCAGGCGCCGAGCTCCCGTATTTTGTCGCAGGAATCCGAGAAAAACGGACGTACTTTCTGGACGATCCCTAACTGGAAGCAGAGCTGTGTTGTTAGAATTTCTTTCGGATCGGGATTGGAAGCATGTGTAATCGGAATGGTCCAACATTACAGTCATCATCTTGCAATTATTTTTATAGAGGTCGACCGTAGGCGGCCGGTATTAGCAGTAGCTCCTTCACGACTCCTCGCGAGGCGCTGTGTCCAGAAATATGGACATTGTAGTGATCAAGGAGAAGGGTGGTGAATGTGGGGAACACTGTTTGGATACTCTTACATGTCTCAGAAAGGAAGACGAACTGAAAAAGAGAATATTAAGCCACGGAGTTCTTAAGGCGCCGTGTCCAGAATTATAGACATACTACAAAACACAGTACTGTTCTGGAGTGATCAGGTGAAAACGCACTATTTTCACAGAGGATGTTGGTAGAGTAGTTTCCTCGATAAGATAGCGATTTGGATATATTTGACAAGAATATATCGGACTTTTTGAGCAAAATTATCATTTTTTCGTAATTTTAGAGAAACGGAGTATTATAAATGCTGATTTTTGGAGGTAATGCGAGTATGGTTGACTTGATTACAGTATGTACTTGATATATATTTACTCGACTGTCGGATCAGGTCAACACATAACGGGTGTAAGGTAGTTAAAAGTAGTGTGTGCGTATCCTTAAACGCGCCGCGTGCATAATTATGGACATTCTGTAACTTCTAAACTATAAAAGATAGCGAGGTGCGGTTGGAAAATTTGGATTCTCCGTGACCTAAATAACAAGGAGATCATAAAAAATATTTTCTGTTTTAGTGGGTTTAGTGTGCGCGCTTTAAAGGGTTAAGGAGAAGCTTGGCAAGTTGCCGTAATGCGGGCAATTTCTCTACTCGATCTGGATCAATGATGACACCATCATATTTACGGACGTCTTCAATGTATTTCTGCTTTTGCTCAGCGGTTGTGCACTCGGGAGGCCACCCGCTAGCTTGAAGTTTCAAAGCCATGAAACACCGGACATAAGCAGACAGTATGCCGTCCTTCCCGGTTTTAGGGTCGTACTGCATAACCTCTGGATACTGGTACACTTCATGAACTTTAAGGAGCTGGTAGCCCTTCTCGAGTGCAAGAAGTAGTTCGGGTGCACACCATGTGTCCATGAGTTGTCGTTGAGCAGAATCCTCGTGTGTGCACTTCTCTTCGTTTAAGATTTCAACACAAGAACGACAGAGAGGAAACATGAGTTTGCCGTTCGCTCTGTATGGTAGCACGGGAATATACAGGTCTCGAGGTGGCAGCACTGTGCATTTGATGACACCGTTCCAAGTGTCCGTGTGGGGCATTTTAGGGTCGCCTTCTAAGAAAATGGAGGGATGGCCAACAGGGTACTTCCCTCGCAGATTTGCATTTGGATATTCGGACACAACGTCCGCCATTTTTATTTTCTCGCCATTTTTAAGGTCTGCCTTATGGTACCATCTCATAGCATTAGTACGACCCCCCGCTAAAGCGTCTCGCAAACGAAGGGGAGATACCCTGGTTGTGGGATGTGTTTCGAAAAATGCTTTGACCTTAGGGTCATTTTGAAGCTCCTCTTTGAATTCACACTCCCATTTCTCAATGACAGTGTACCCAGAACGACGGAAGATGGCTGTAAGCCTCTTTGTCTGATCCAGACGATTCTCTGTGTCTCCCTCAGTCGGTGGATAATGTCGGGGGCACTGGTGCCAATAGTCTCCATGAAACTGGTATATCCGTTTCTCAATGTCCCCGTTCTTCTTTGGAATTTCGACATAACCATCCACCCGTCGACCAAGCACAGAGACTTCTCTATGACTGTATATAGTCTGAATGACCATTCCTAGTTTGTGAGCTTCGTAATCTAGCCACTGCAGCGCTATGTGTGATTGCTTTCCCCTGCCATGGTAACCTCCACTCGGCACAAGAGCAATTTTGTCTTTGGGCAAAAAGTTGCGTCGATATGCTGCCATGCATGCACTGCTAAGCGTTATACAGCTAAACATGGGATCGAAGCCTGCAGTCTCAGCAAACAGTTTCCGAAAAGCTAAACAACCCTGAGCCAATATGGTCACATCAGAGACGCAGTATTCTATGATTTCCCTCCTGAAATTGAAAACCACCCCGTTAGCAACCTGCTCATCATACCACGAGTCGAATTCTAGCGCAGCCTTTGATTTCATGCTCGGTACACAATAAAATTCTTTGGCGAGCATGGGACCATTGTATGAAAAGTACTCAGGTTTGAATGCAAGATAGGGGGCCCATCCTTTCTTCAGCTCCTTCAGACCGAATGACTTCGGCATAGCACTAAGGGGCATGGGCAAGAACATTAGTGAGTCGATAAACTTCCACGAACCCACTTTCATGCAGATAATTTTTGCCCCCTGTAAAGTTATTTCGATTGGTAGCTCACGCCTTACCATCTCAGTCACGAAGAACACAGCGTCGAAGGCTTTAGCGTTATGAGCTGTAATAAGAAGCTCAGTCTTCGGTCCAAACGACTGGAGATAATCTATGAACTGTTTAACAACATCAACATTGTTGTCATCCATATTGTGAAAGACATTTTGGCGATTCCTACAGACAGTACAAAAGTAGTCATTCTGCATTATGTCGGAGCACTTGTCACAGACCGCTTGGCAGACTAATAATATAGGTTTGTGTTCAAATGTGCCAGGCTGACCCTCCACGGGGTCCACGGCTGAAGTCTCGAAATCATAAAATATAGAAATGTATTTGATTTTTTCCTTTTTGGGGGGCTCTTCCCAACTCTTCATGTAACAGAGGTGATTCTCTCTTACATTTTCCTTGCAAAACTTACAATAGACAAAAGTGCACTGATGGACTTGGCCCCTTGCAAGTGAATAACTTTTTTCACAACTTGTACAAAATCTAAAGGTGTCACATTTTGTTTGCTGAGTGCGAGGGAGTTTCACTGTTTTGTGAGTGTTAAAGCAATCGGTGCATTTCACAAAAAGTGCCATATTTGCTGTCCAGTGGACTTTATTCCTGAAGTATATGTGCTGGAAACGAAATACTTCGCCAAAATATCGGCAGGCACTCAATGATAATCGCCCAAACCCTCCCGACGTTCAAAGTTCGAATAGGAACATGCCCGGGCTATTATAGTCGTGATTTTGGACGTTTTTCGACTGTCCACCAAATCAGATTTGATCATATAATCGATTTGAAAAATATGATATGAGGTGAATTGAGCTACAACGAAGGTCAAAACGGAACAAGTACACAACATACTTCATTTTAACGCATTAGTTTCGTTTGTCTATAGAGCAACAATTGAAATTTCTTTGATTATAACACTTTTAAAGTTTTGCACAAATTTGGTTCTTCTAACTTTAAATTGATATAAAAACTGATGTTGAGTGTATAAAAATCAGTTTCTAGCCAAAATAGATAGCTTGTAGTATTAGCTAATAGAAAAGTACAACGATAGACCCCATTCAATGCTCCACACTAGTATAAACTTGATTATGTAAAGGTGGAAATCAGTAAATTGACTAAAACCGCCTCGGAGGGGGGGGGGGGTCGGCTGCGAGGCTACAGGCACCTCGCACAGGCCTGGAGGTGAGGCTAGTCCACAGACCAGGGGAGGGGCGGCGACCGGAACTGGACAGGCCAGTCCGACACGTTGTCGGCCGGGTGTCCGGAAGGGGACACTCGGTGCTGTGCTGACCTCGCTCGGGGAGATGACCGGGAGGGGACAGGTCCTTCCGAGCTTATCAAGACGGCGACCGGAAGTGGACAGCCCAGTCCAAAACGTTGTCAGGGGGTCGTGTCCGGGAGTGGACACTCTATGCTGACCTCGCGGTGTAGGTGGCCGGGAGGGGACAGGTCCTTCCGAACTCACTAAGACAGCGACCGGGAGGGGACATGCCCGGACCACGATGTCGGGGACGTGCCCGGGAGGGGACAGGCCCTCTCTAGCTTGTCAGGATGCTGACCGAGAAGGGACACCATGTTCGGACCTCGCCAAGAAGGTGACCGGGAGGGGACACTTTGCTCCCACCTCGCCAGTGAGGTGACCGGGAGGGGACACACTCTTCCAACCGCGCCAGTTAGGTGACCGGGAGGGGACACATTGTACCGACCTTGCAAGTGATGTGACCGGGAGGGGACACACTCTTCCAACCTCCCTAGTTCGGGGACCAGGAGTGAACACTCTATGCTGCCCTCGCCTATGAGATGACCGGGAGGGGACAAGGGGTGGGGATGGGGGGGATTGGGCCCCTATAATTTTGAGCGGCGATTCGAATGAGCACATCCTAGGTTTTTCGCAAATATCTCGTGACGGGACAAGTCTAGAATCTTGTCGACATCACCATCGTCTTTCTTTTTAAAAGACCTTTCAAACGAGTATAAGGTTGATAGCTCTCAGATACGTCGTTTAGTAGTTACGTTCCTAGGGCACTGAGCCCTATCAACCTTATACTCGTTTGAAAGGTCTTTTCAAAAGAAAGACGATGGTGATGTCGACAAGATTCTAGACTTGTCCCGTCACGAGATATTTGCGAAAAACCTAGGATGTGCTCATTCGAATCGCCGCTCAAAATTATAGGGGCCCAATCCCCCCCACCCCCACTCCTTGTCCCCTCCCGGTCATCTCATGGGCGAGGTCAGCATA
>NW_026267357.1:420109-420801 GCF_000697945.3 Frankliniella occidentalis | reverse complement strand
CGACGCGTCGCTCCGGATCTCAGCCTGACGGGCCGCCACGCTCCGCCACGTCACCGCAGCGCTCCGCTCGCCAGTCTGCGGTTGGAAACCAAGCCCAACCCCAGCTAACTCCCATGCTATGGGCCGCTGCTTAGCGTTCGTGACGTCACGAGGCGGCGGTCCGTATTGCCAACGTATGCCAAACAAAATGCCCTACAACACGGAGAGATTCCCTCCTGTAGCGCGTTGTTGTTCGTTTTAGCAGTTGGTACACTATTTAGAGAAGGAAGATTCGAATATTCGAAGTGCATTTGAATTTTCTTGAAAGAAAACAGAATATTTATGTCAAAATTGTACATATATTTTCTGCACACAAATAGACACAATATCTTATCTATAAGTACATAATAATAATATATAACATACATACATATTTATATGTAACATATATAAACTCAATTTTATATCAACTAAATAAAACAAAAAATCAAAAACTGTTCATTAATTTGATTTGTCAGAAAAATGGTCAATGACTCGTATGACTAGGTCTTCCTTAAGCCCACCCAACTTCAACTTGTTTCTTCTTAGAACTTCTTTCAGCTGAAGCATGTTTAGACTTCTGATCTGTGACACAATTATTTTTAAAAAAGCAAATGAAGCATATGCACGCTTAATATGTAATTGAAAAGAGGAGGTAATGAAATCATTATTAT
>NW_026267357.1:415129-420059 GCF_000697945.3 Frankliniella occidentalis | reverse complement strand
AAGACACCCTTCCAAAAGTTAGGTTTAGGTTAGGCACTCAAAAGAGACTCTTTGAAAAAATTAGGTTTGGGTTGGACGCTCAAAAGACACCCTTCTAAAAGTTAGGTTTGGGTTAGACACCCAAAAGACGACCTTTTCCCCCCTCGGGGGACCCCCTGGCCAAATTTTGCAGCCCGTCAAAATGGGCTGTCAAGATGGCGGCCCGTCAGAATGAGCTATCTTTACTACTGTCCTGCAAACTGAATAAAGTGTAACACAATAGTAACAAAATTGATTTTACATACACTACTTTAATAATCACCTCCTACAGTTGTGGATAGCTTGAGAGTGCACAGTAGAGACCAAAGTGCAAATAAAACCTTTTACAAGTTTTTACTTACAGAATAATTGGAGTTGACTGGCTTATTTAAAAGAGGTATGCCAAACAGGAGTATAAAACAAGGAAATTTGGGAAAGATCAAGAGGAAAAGAGAGGGGGGAGGGGGCAGTACAGAGATCATGTCACAAACACACAAATTAAACAAAACAAACCACAAAAAATCCACAAGACAGAGAGACAAAAATGCCAGTTCAAAATTCAAAGGGATAACATAAAATTCAATAAAACATTGCAATAAAAATGTCAGATTCACTTAGTAGGCAGCATAAGGACATACCAGAATACAAAAGGCACAAGAACACTCATAAACACAACATAAATTCACACACATTAAAGTACAGGCACAAATTGCAGCAAAACCATGAACAAACACTTTTAAAAAACAAGGGAGCAGAACAGAGCAATGAGAGGGAAAAACACAGCACACGAGAAACACATACAAGTAGTTTAGGCACAAATTGTAGCAGAACCATGAGCTATCAAACACTTTCAAGAAACAAGGTTGAACAACAGCACAGGAGAACAGCAAAATAATAACCAGAACATGACAAAGACACATTCAAAAGAACATCCTCAAACATTGACATTATAATGGGCACTTCAAATTCATTATACAGAAAAGGAATGGCAGTACACTGGAAAAACAAGTGTGCAATATTTGCACACCAACGTGTGCAAGTTGTCATTTTGCACATTACATGGTGTTTAACTCAAGTTGCACACTTGCGTGGTGTGCAAATTTTAGACGTTTTGTAAACGTTTAAATGCTGCACACTTGGACACACACAGTTCTATGCTGTCAATAGGGAACCATACGGTGTGCAGCTGCTATACGTTTCGGAAGTGTCGAAAGTTTAAACACCAATTGACGTATAACATAGTTAGACACCACATAGTGTCGAGAAAATGCACACTTGAACTTAAACGTCAATTGACGTGCAAAATTCAACACTTGTATTACCAGTGTAAGGGAATTCACTTGTAATCAGAGTTCGAGGCAGAGAAAGGGCAGGGAGGTGGCTGGGGTGAGATGCACGTTTCTTTTAACGATTATGGGGAAGAATTAGTGCCAGTTTGTATGACAGCATGTTTAAATAATTTTTAGCCCCCTAAAGATTAAAGTTATTTAAATAAAATTGAAGGAAGCTTGACACCATTTGGACTCGTGTGTGCAAACTCAAACTACCCTTTTCTTTTGCTGAAATTGTTACTATAGGTGGTGGTAGAGGAATGTCTAAAACTTGACAATGAGTAAAAAGAAAATAGAAGGGTACTTAGCTTTGGCATACCACGCTCACAACCGAGGGAGGCAACGAGCGTAAGTGAGTGGGTAGATCCGCCAAATTGACACTTTGCTTGGTTGGCTGCCTGTAAAGAAAACGGTTCAGTTAGTTGTTTAAATCTTGAGGTGCTTATTCAAGAGATATAAACAGAAACTTACGTCATACCGAAAAAGAGGATGAAGGAGTTCCTTAAACGGCTTTCAGAGAGAAATTAAAGAGAGAAAGCTGTGCGCATTGTTCACAGGAAGACATCAATTTCAGCAAAGCGCAGGAAGTTCTCTCTCAAACGAAAAGGAAAAAATGTGCGACACAACTTCGAGTCCTGAAAAGGTAAAGAGAAAGTAAAACTTACAATCGTAACTCTCAGAATGCATAGTTTAGGTCAAAATAAAACAGAGCAATACGTGCCAGCAATGTGGGTGTTTCGTTGAAATCCATATCCCTCATCGAATAAATGCCCTAGTCATCGAGCAAAGAAGTGCAACCTCAGCGGCAGAACCATTTTGAAATTTCAATCATGCCGTGGTAATTGAGCCTAAAGGATTGACATAAGTATTAGTTTGTACTCTAATAAAAATCAAATCAAAAGTCTGAACATAAATGTAATAATACTTACAATTGGTCATGGTAATTACATAAAAATATTCAATGAAAGACCAATGCCATGACGAGTCAAACCAACTCAAACCTAGAATGGAAAAGAAAAACAGCAATTAGTTTTAAAGACACTGCTGAAGTTTAGAATATCGAAGCACTTGATATGAAAATGTTGTTACCAGGGGGGAAGTCAATATACAGGTGATACGCAGAGCAGATGTCACAAGCTTGTTCTAGATAAGGAAACGGCTAAGAATGTTTGGTGGAAAATATAGAAGAAAGTTGCAAACCTGGAAATGAAATCAAAATGTTAATTGAACCATTGATATTAAATAGTGCTAGTACCTTGCTGAAACAATACCTACCATGAGGGAATATCAGAGAATCCTGATTGGTCCATTAAAATGACTTTAAAGAAAATCTTGACACTGCATTGTCATGGTGGTGAAAATTGGAGCTGCACCTGGAATAAATAACAAAATAGTTATGGAAACGGCAGTCACAATTAGAAATATTTCTTCACTGAAAATACGTACCTCTGAAATTTATCTAAGTAGTGAATACTGGCAGCACCCAGCACAATATGCAATGGCATCTTTGAGTGATAAGTATGAGAATGAAAAGGCTTCAAAACCAAATCCCCAGAAAGAATTAAAAAATATGGAGAACAGGACAGTAAACCCAAAGTAGGTATATACTGCCATTTAAATGATATGAGATAGAGATTACGACAAATAAGACAGAGAAAATATTGCATGGAGAACACAGCACAGTGTCAAGAAAATTTCAATCCAAACAGTAAAGCATCAACATCAACATGAAAACAGTCATTCAAAATAAACAAATGCAGAACACTTAAGGACAAAAAAAGATCAGCAAGCAGAGCGGTAACACATATATAGGAGCACTCAGTAAATGGCAAGGGCAAGGCACAGGGATAATCAACAAAAATCAAATGTTCATCAACAAAAAATAAGCAGTGGCAAGAGCAGAGAGTACCGAATCAAACACAAAACACTTTGAGAGGCAGGGCAGATAAATTCAGAGCATTTTCAAGACAAGTTCATAAACAACAAATAAGCAATTTAAGATTTCAGTCAGTAGCAAGTGCAGAGGGTACAAAATCAAACAACACATTCAGAGGCAGGGCAGATAGTTTCAGAGCATTTCCAAGACAAGTTCATCAACATCAAATAAGCACTTCAAGGTTCAGTCAGTGGCAAGAGCAGAGAGTACAAAATCAAACACTTTCAAAAGAGACGGCAGAAATTCAGAGCACTTCAAGACCAGCAATAAACAAACAAGAACAGAGCGGCAAATCAGTAGCAAGAGCACAGAGTACCAAGACAAAAACAAAACACTTTCAAGAGGGATGGCAAAATTCAGAGCACTTTAAGACAAGTCCAGCAATATTCAAACAAGAACGGGCAAATCACACACAACAGATCAAAGCACTCATCGCCGAAAAGAAAATGCATTTTCAGAGAACCAAAAAGAAATCAGACACTTGAAACAGTAAACACATCAAGAATATTGTTGACAAGTTGCAGACACATGACACAGAAGAAGAAAGAAAAAGATGAAGAACAAAGAATGAAATTAAAAGTGCCCCATAAATACTGATAAAATTGATTTCCCCGCCTTTCCAAACTCATTCTCAAACCTCAGATTGCCAAAGACATGGGTCGCATTGAGTAGCATTGACCATGACGATAAGTCCTACTTCATGAAAAGCAAGACCACTTTCATCTGACCAGGTCAGCAAATCGAGTTTCAAACAGGTCCAGGTTACGTAATTCATTAATCAAGTGGGACGTCACTGCCTGTCAACAGAATAAGACTATTAGCCTTCATGATAAAACATATAATAAAATGATATAAAAAATCCACATATGGCAACTAACCTTTTCACTTGCAACCCTCCAATAAATCCTCAGCCGATTCGCAAACACCATTCAACAGCAAACAACTCTTGGTTTACGGAACTTGTGAATAAAGCTGGACATTACCTCCTGCTGTCAATAGAAAAACATTGTAAGTATACGAAATATAATGTAATCCAAATGTGATTAATAAGAGACCTATAGGTACTGACCTTTAAACCCGTTAAGAAATTGTCTGCCAATTCGCAAACACCATTCAACAGCAGCAAGTTGGTTTGGAAATAATTCGCATTGCAGCCAAAACCTGTTGAGGGAGGATATAATAGTAAATAATCTAAACAGAAATCGGAAATTGCACAGAAACAGCTTCCAGCCAAGGTAACATTGTAGATTTAAACGTATGAAATACACAACCAACGAGGTACGACATAACCTCTGCTGGGCCGGAGCAATAACGACCGTTGGTGATTTGATCATTCATTTTCATCAGAGACAAACGCGCAATACAAAAATGTGTAACTGCAGATGTTATGGACGATGCAAGTTCAAGGGCAAGCGTCAATTTGCTCAAAAATGTGGGGACCACATACCTGTTAGCATTCGTAAAGACAGTTTGATCGCACCCAGGCGAGTATCAAATGTAACGAAACAACTTCGGACTCGACTCAAAGACAGACGAGGCGACGTCCTGCGATTTTCAATTCAGACTCGTAATAATAATTGTTGGCTGAGCGATTAGCGAAGCCTATTACTCCGTCTGGTCGAAAAAAACTTTGTCTGTCTGTCTG
>NW_026267357.1:414318-415079 GCF_000697945.3 Frankliniella occidentalis | reverse complement strand
AGGCGCGTCGCAGCGTAACAGTGTTTCGTGAGATATCGCGAAGCCTGTTACGCGAGACGTGGTCTGGCGTACATCTACCTAGTAAATAACAAAACTTTAAAGCGGAGAGACAATTTAAAAACTTCCGTCAAACACGAAAAGTGAAAATCGCCCGACTGCCACTGAATCGCGAGGGCGAAGGGGAGAAGGGGCGGGGCGCAGAGCGGAAATTACTGCCAACCCTGTAATATATCGATAAACTTCGTTTGCATCTAGAGCTAATCAAAAGAAAGGCAGCTTGAGAAATAAAAAAAATTAAAAAGGACAAAACTAGAACGAAAGTGCATTTTAAACTATTTTGTTATGTTTTGTAGTTCATATTTCCTTTAAAAATCATTTATTTTTAGTATTTTGAAGCTGGTTGTCCAGGAGCAGAAGCCGGGGTCGAGAAAAACAACAATCATGGCACCTCTTCTGTACGATGCAGTCACTCAATTATGTTCTCATTTCCTTCAAGTGACTATCAGGTGACCGTAAATATTTTTTTCATGTTTGCCATGTTACTGCGATTTTCCAAAGTGAGAACTCTTCTTTTGGTAAGCCTCTTACGCTCTGCCTGCTCAGCCTGCTCTGCCAACGCTGTCCGACAGCTCTCCCCTGATTCCTGTATTTTCAGTCAGTTTTTATTAATTGGCTGAGCGATAGCGAAGCCTATTACTCCAGTGATGATCAAAAAGTTTCGCGTCTGTCTGTCTGTCTGTGTGTCTGTGTGTCTGTGTGTC
>NW_026267357.1:411498-414268 GCF_000697945.3 Frankliniella occidentalis | reverse complement strand
AGGTCGGTACAATGTGTCCCCTCCCGGTAACCTCACTTGCAAGGTCGGTACAATGTGTCCCCTCCCGGTCACCTAACTGGCGAGGTTGGAAGAGTGTGTCTCCTCCCGGTCACCTCACTGGCGAGGTCGGTATACAGTTTGTCCCCTCCCGGTCACCTCACTGGCGAAGTCGGAATACCCTGTCCCCTCCCGGTCAACCTCACTGGCGAGGTCGGAGCAGTTTGTCCCCTCCCGGTCACCTCACTGGCCAAGTCGTAACAGTGTGTCCCCTCCCGGTCGCCTCATCGGCGAGTCGGGACCAGAGTGTCCCCTCTCGGTCACCTGCTCGGCGAGGTCCGAACATGGTGTCCCTTCCCGGTCAGCATTCTGACGAGCGGCAAGTCCCTGACGTCGTGGTCCGAGCATGTCCCTTCCCGGTCGCCGTCTTGATACGCTCGGAGGTACCTGCATGTCCCCTCCCGGTCACCTCCCCGACGAGATCGGAATAGACCTGTCCCCTCCCGGCCAGTATCCGGACAAGCTCGGGATGGCCTGTCCCCTCCCGGTCACCTCCGCGATGAGATCATACTGCACCTGTCCTCTCCCGGATCAGCCGATCTTATTTCCCGCCGCCGCCGCCGCCGTGTCCCCCTCCGAGTTCGAGGTGAAAAAGTCATTTTTTTCCTGTTCTGAAATCACGCACTTTTTGTGAAATGCACCAATCATCCCCCGCAAACTGGTGATTACAATCCCCACACCGGCGGAGTCCCTCATTATGTGGTGTTGGGCCGTAACATCTCCAACAGTGTCCTTCACAACGATGATCACCCCGGTTATTGTAAAATGAAACACATTTTTCACACTCATATTCATATTCAAATGCCTGACATGGGTAGAATATGGCATAAAAATGTTCCTTATGTAAAAATAAATAAATATTTTTACGGGTTGCAGAATAAGGCCCCTTAAATATACATTCGCCCTTCTTATCAGAGAAAAGACACAGACGATGATCTGGAAGGACAGCTTGCAGCTGACGTACTTGATCAATTCCACAGGGCTGAGCAGGGTCTATCAGGGCAGCCTCGCATAGCCTCTTAGCTTCATCCCGTTGAATGGTCGATGTTGCCTTTTTCAAGCGAGCAAAGGCCTGATAGTGCATCCCTTCACGAGACTTTGCCACAGCTACACACCTTGTGAGGCACATGGCATCCTCCCTGTTGGCCGGAGACCAAATGGTCTTGCTATCTATTTTCCTTTCCAGCCACTGATCTGTGCTTTCATTAGTGACCCTGTTTCTACGACGACCTCCCGCCTCTGGCGTCTTTACATGAATATAATTGATCTTTAGTATGCCATTGACTAAAAAGGATTGATTTGAGTTAAGAACCCGCGAAAGCTTGTCAAGGACCACTTCCCCATTGAGTTGACTACATTTTCTCATGGAGAGCCACACCGGATTTTCTGAGTTCTCTGCGTTTTCTGTTTCTAAGATGACCCTGTCATCATCCTTGGCCCCAACAGCTGCCCGCTGCCGGTTTAAGACCGTGTCGAACAGTGCAGTCATGGTCTCCTCCGGGGGAAGAGAATCACCCAACCCTTTTATAAGCATAACTTCCTCGCGAAACTTTGTTTGGAAACGCTTAAGTTCCCTTTCACGTGTCTGCAGAACCTCAAGCGTAGGCCCTTCCTCCTCCTCATCCTCCACCCTTTGCCGCTTAGGGGCCTCAGGGGGATGGGGTGTACCTGGCTGAGGCGAAGGTGACCTCTGCTTGGAGGGACCTGGCTGTGGAGATGGTGACCTATGCTTTGAGGGACCTGGCTGAGGGGATGGTGACCTCGGAGTGGCGGGCGGTGGCGTGGCGGGCTTTGCCGGTGGCGTGGCGGGCCGTGGTGGTGCCGTGGCGGGGTGTACCGGTGGCGTGGAGGGGCGTGGTGGAGGTGCGACAGCACGGGAAGGAGCGTTGGGCCCGCATCCTACCATGGCCAGGGCCATGCGGTAGGTTAGGGCTGCTTGAGGATCAGGGCTTTTCAGGTCCTTCAAGTACGCCTGGTAGCCAGCGAGCAAGAACGGAATGACCCTTGGGTCTTGCCGCTCTGCTGCCGTGGCTCCAACGAGCTGCCCGAGAAACGTCTTGTATGCTTCTGCCAACAGCTCCGGAAACATAAACATGCCTTCCTCCCACTCGTCCAGAATCTCCAAAAATTTGGAGCCCATGGCAGCGGGAGAGGAGACAAGCGTGAGAGGATGAGCGCGAAAGCCGAGGAGTGGCACGAAGGCCGAGGAGTGGCGCGAAGGCCGAGGAAGGGAGTGGCACGAAGGCCGAGGAAGGGAGTGGCACGAAGTCCGAGGAAGGGATTGGCGCGAAGGCCAAGGAGCGGCACGAAGACCGAGGAGCGGTGCGAAGACCGGGGAGAGGTGCGAAGAGAAATGGCAGAGTGTATCGCGGACGAGGCCGGAGGGACGATGTATCGCGGACGAAGCCGGAGGGACAATGATGCCTGACCGCTCCGATCGCTCTAGCTTTATACCCGCGCCTCGGCGCCTGCAGCGCCGCGTAGCGGCCTGTGATTGGTGCACCAGCTGCGCATTGCGCAGCCGGCGCGCGCCGGCTGCGCACCTACCTGTTCGAACATGTTCGCGGCACCGGCGCGCTGCGCACTCAGCGCGGTGCGCCGGCTGCGCACCATGCGGCGCGGCTCGACACGGCGCGGCTGGCGGCGGGCGGGTGACGGCTGGAACGGCGCGGCGGGCGGACGCGTTCTAACCGGTGCGCGGGCGGCGGGGCGG
>NW_026267357.1:406468-411448 GCF_000697945.3 Frankliniella occidentalis | reverse complement strand
GCCACGCTCACGCCCCAACACGCCCACGCCGCGCCGACACTGCACCACACGACGCTACGCTCGCGCCAAACTTGAACACGAACTCGAATGCCGAATGATGAGGCGCATCCAGAAGTCGACTTTTAATAGCTGTCGACGGGTGCATATTGTTGGGTTGCAGGCGCACAATACATCGATCGTAGACAATCAGCAGGTGTGGGACAATCATCAGATACAGACAGATTGCACAGATTGCAAAAACATCGATCCGAAACAACCAGAGAGCATCGAAAAAACATCACTTAGGCAGAAATATAACAAGTGGCAGACGCATAATACATCGCACACAGATGGTCGTGAAAAGAGCGAGGGGGTAGGATATTACTCTGGCGCTGGTTCATTTAACCTTCACTTCACTGGGCCGGGACGGATCAGAAATACCTCCGCTGCAGGCACCCATAACCACAGCTGCTGATTCAGGCTTTTCCACCAGCAGCAGAGGGACACTATACCAGCGCTGGTACACGTTTCTATCAGCACAGGTAGAACAGAATTGGTGGTTTATCCCACAGTTAGGCACAAAAAACCACCAGAATCCCCAAAAAACCACCTGCGTGTTTAACAGTGCATACAAGCGGAGCACAAAGAGAATTTCTGAAGGTTACACGAACACTAAACAATTATACCCGGGTAAAACAGAACGTGACGTCACAGCTCACACACACACATACATACATTGCACTAGTGTCACATCAAACACCCATTTCTTTCCAAGTCCAAGGAGGAGCCGGGCTCAACGCGACCGGCGCGGGCGAGGCGAGCTCGACGACCGAGTCCACGAACACAGACATCTTCCTGACGGTGGCGGCAGGGTGGAAGGCAGAATTTAGTTTAAACAGCGCATGGCGTCGCCGGGGTTAATCAGCGCAAATCCACTCCTCGTGGTGTTCAGGGCGGACCACATCATCGGACCGCGGGAGCGAGCAGAATATCCGCGCGCACTCACGGCTGGCAGCAGAGTGACGCCCGTTCAAGGTCAACAGCTGTTCGAGACCAACTCTTCTTCTTCACTCTTGCCTTCGATCCACCTCTAGGCAGGAGAGCCACGCGAAAGGGGGGGAGAGAAAAGGGCGGCGCACGAAGGGTTGCCTAAGTCTGCGGGGTTCGGCACGGGTACCGTGACAACTTCTACCGACTCTTATCGACTTACCGATTCTTACCAATTCTTACCGACTCTTACCGACTGACCTATTCTTACCGACTCTTATCGGCTCTTACCGACTCTTTCCGACTCTTACTGACTCATCGACCTAGCGACTCTTACCGATTCTTACCGACTCTTACCTACACTTACCGACTTACTGACTCTTACCAATTTTACCGATTCTTACCGACTCTTTCCGATTCTTACCAACTCTCACCAATTCTTACCGACTTTTACCGACTTTGACTGACAAACCGATTCTTACCGACTCTTACCGAGTTACCGACTCTTATGGACTCTTACCGATTCTTACGGACTCTTATTGACTTTCACCGACTCCTTGACTCCCGATTTTCTTTAGTTAAATTCACCTATTTAAAAAAAATGCAAAGGAGCTGCAGCCCCCTTGACCCCCGCCCCTTTTAGTTAACTTCAGTCTTTTTTTAAAATGTAAGGGGGCCGCCGCCCCCTTGACCCTCGCTTTTCTTTAGTTAAATTCAGTTTCTTCTTTAGAATGCAAGGGGGCTGCCGCCCCCTTGACCCCCTCTTTTCTTTAGTTAAATTCAGTTTCTCCTTGACCCTCGCTTTTCGCTAGCTAAAGGAAGTCAATAATTGTGACGAACGGACATCCTCAAGAGGTCTCACTGAGTTGCGCTTCGCGTCGCGAACTCGCTGTCTCGCAAGCTTGACAGCTCGTTCGCTCGCTCCGCGAATAAATGAGCTAAAGATTAAGGGTTAAAAGATGCTTCACATTTGAATGTAAAATCCGATAAAAAAAATTAAGACACTGCAGAGCAGGAGCGTTCGCGCACATATATGTGCGCTTAATATATAATTGAAAAGAGGAGGTAATGAAATCATTATTATGCTCACAGTATTTGAAGCTACCATGTCACGAATGGCTTCATCTGATACTGAGGCTGCTGGAGATGGTTTGGGTGTTTGGTGAGGAGTACTCCAAGCATTTTGCACCTTTTCTCGGGCCATCTGTCGAGGAGTCTGAAGACAAAACACAGATTAGATTAGATTAGATTAGATTAGATTAGATTAGATTAGATTAATGTTTCATCTGCTAAATAACTAACTCACCATGTGTTCTGCAGAGGATCTGGGGGCTGCTAATAGAGTTGCTGTTGGGGTGGCAGATGGAGTCAAAGCAGCTGGTGTTCGGGGTGCAGGTCTTTGATGTGCTGGAGTCTGAGGTGCTGGAGTCTGAGGAGCTGGAGTCTGAGGAGCTGGAGCCTGACGTACTGGAGTCCGCCGTGTTGGGGTCTGGACTGTTGTGGTCGTGGCGTTTGGAGGAACTGGAAATGAAAAAAAAATCTAACCAGCTTTGAGAAATCCAGTAAATTGTAATAAAACAATATTGTACATAATGTACTGCATGAATTGAAATTTTAATACAAATAATGATAGCTACTATGAATATAAATTGCTGTAGCATCATGCAAACCAAAGCCAAAAACATAAACCAATTGTTTTTGTTAAAATCATGCAGGGTCAAAAAATGTAAATGAAAGGAAAAACTTATCTAAACATAGATGTCCCATACAGAGAACATGACCATGATAATCCAGTACCATAGAGTCCATGATTCAATCAGAAGCTGGAATAGAACACATTATATTATGATAAGGAAATAAAAAGTAGATCAACATGCACTCACTAACTATGCAGAGGTGCCCTTGAGGATCCATGGAGGAGGAGGTGACAAACCAGGTACAAAATATAAAACAGTCCCTTCTTGCTGTGATCACATATGAACAATCTTCTAACTAGCAACACCTAACACAGAGACACCATTTTATAAACCCAGCATAAACCTGTAATGGTGCCAAGAAGAATTAGTTGGTCTTTAGGATCTAATGTGACTTCCTCCTTAAAGTCATGGAGACCGACAGCATTCTTTGAGGAGAGGGCCTGCCTGGTTCTTCTTGACACCTTTGCTCTTAGCTCTGTATTACAGTCCCTGCACTTCTGCTTGATCAGGGACTGTGCTACTTTGTCAACAATAAAATTCAAAAACTCTTGTGAATTTTTGTGAGAATCACAAAGTAAATCCCACTGGACAGTTGTTTTGAGATGCAGCCCAACATCAACAGACACATTCTGATTGAATAAAATTTGCTTCCACTGTCTCTCAAAGGCATTTTGGCAAATAATGAAATTAGAAATTAACCTGTCTGAGGGAAACTGATCAGATCTTTTAGAACAGGATAATAGATTAGAGCAATGAGTACAATTAATTTTAAGCAAGACTTCAGGCAACATTTCCTTCCAGAGCTCTGTGGGATTAAGCCTCACAAGAGGATTACTCTCTTGAACCTTTGGACGGCGCCCAAAGTTATCTGGGGTATCCCCACGATGAAGAGACTGCTGGGCTGGTGGAGCTGCTGCTGGTTCTTCATCAGTTAATAAATATTCACTTAAGTCAGACGCCAAGTGTGATTCGTCATCTTGACAATTCTTGCTGTCAGCACCAACATGCCGAGAAAACCTACTGATGAGGCAGGTTTTCATGGCAGCAGTGAATTGAACAATAGTCAGATCAGAACTGCTACCTCCACACTGGCGAATGAGACAAAAAAAGTTCTCCAGAGCGTCCTGATTTAAGTTTCGTAATTTTAAAACTTTTGCACTGTCTTTTACTGAACACCACAAAACTTTAAAAGACTGAATGTTTTCAATCCATCCCCGCACACAAGGGGGAATGTGTCGAACACCATCTTTCTTTCGGATAAAGGTCCAGGTCTTGAGCTTAGAAAGCATGGTGCTCCACATTTCCTCCTTGATGTGGGGTGAATTAGCTGTGACATTCACTCTGAACTGCTTCTTCTTTTCTTTTGAGTCCTCATTTTGCTTTGGCCCATTGCAAAGATCAAAGAAGGTATCGATGTCATCACATAGCTCGGCAAATGGTAAGCAGTGAGAGAATTTCTGCCCCTCACTTATGGAGACAATGGCCTTGATGAATTTGGAGACAGATGAACTAAAAACTTGGGCAGCATAGGACACCCGCATCTTATCACGACCCTGGGGATTGACATGCCGCATTGTGAGAGAACTTAATTTAATTCTTGACTGAAAAGAAAGGGTACAAGTATTACCATGTTAAAATGCACAGTCTAGAGATTCACTACCATAAGATGGGCTGTACCTGATCATAGAGATAGAATTCAATAAGTTGACGCCATTTGGCCACTTTACCCTGATTGAATTCTAAATCACTGGTGATGAGATTGTTACGAATATTCTTTAAGATATGGGGCATGTCCCAAATATGGACAAGAGTCTGTCCACCAACAGAATACATGATGGAGTCACCTTGTTTCTGACGCAGCTCAGCTATGGCTGTCCTGTTGGTTGGGCCCTGATCTGACACTGTAGCTTTGACAGTGAGTCCAATCTCAAAGAGTGCCTTGATTACATCTTCAATTAAAAGCTTCAGCATAGAGGAAGGGCACGTCTTACTCACAAAATAGTAAGCAACGGGTTGGGTCCACTTTACATGCAGGCCTTGTACCATAAACACCATAGCATGGTCTGCAATATAGTTGGTCCTTCCCCGTTGCCCATAATTTTCAAAGCCGTTTACAACATTCTGACGAATGTTGTAAAACAATCTACCACGTAAAAACACCTCATCAAAAAGAAGTACACACTGGCGATCTCGCGCATTTAAACACTGTACTTTTTTTTTTAGCAAAGCCAGAAATGGTTGGCAAATTCCAGGTTGAAGATTCACCTTGCCCAAAAGTTTCTTCAGAGAAGCTTCACTTGGAATTGTCATGTATTTT
>NW_026267357.1:392311-393443 GCF_000697945.3 Frankliniella occidentalis | reverse complement strand
GTATGCCAGGCGCGTCGCAGCGTAACAGTGTTTCGTGAGATATCGCGAAGCCTGTTACGCGAGACGTGGTCTGGCGTACATCTACCTAGTTTCTATTACAGGTGGCAATGCCAGTCTCACGAAAAATGGGTATCCATGGAATTGTCACCCTTCATTACCCTTCTCGACGGATGAACCCTCCAGAGGCAGTACTCCTTACACCCGTTTGTCTGACCAGAACGAAGGTTATGATGCCCATTGTCAGTGACTCACCTGCCTCAATAAGGTAGCCATCATGGAAAAGGCTTAATTGTTGTCTTTAGTCAAGGCTGTCACCAATAAACCCCAACTCTCGGTTTTACTCAGTAAGTAATGCGTTGCAAGTCTGTTTCATCAAAGCTGTATCTGCCAAATCACCTCCCATTCCTCCCCGTTAAGACTAGGACTTTGTTGTGTGTCGTTGTGCTTTGGTCTTGCACTTGTGAATGAAATCACCAGCCTACCTATGGAGGTTAGCTTTATGATGTTTTGATTGGCTAGCTCCACTAATCAAGAACACATCTTTTGCGTTGCAGGTACAAGTTCCTTCTTGCCCTTCGCTGTCAAAGTCTTCTGGGCCACGATCATCCTTATGGGCCATTTCTCTCTGCAGTAGTATTTATATTCGTCTCTTCCTTCCCATCTGATAACAGTATGTATTCAAGTGGCTCACCTTTCTCTCTTCCAGCCCTATAGCGGTTATTCTTATTGCTGTCTCATTTTGTTTGCAGGAAGTGCATTGACTCTCAAGAATAGCCTTCATGTTCCTCGTATCCAACTACTCAAAGCAGGAGCAAAAGATATATTTTGAAGAACTTGATTCCAAACAATTTCTGTGAAGCATAATGTCAAGCATGTCATCTAATTCCACTTTCTGTTGTTGTTTATCTTTTTTTTTCTATTTTCCATTTTATCTGGTAAAAAATGTATGTTTTCTCAGACGAATAGACTCCACTTTAGTTTGACTTTTATTCTGCTTTTCTCTGGTATTGCAGTGTGCTCATGCACACAACATTTGTTTTTGTTTTTTATTTCTCTTGAAAATTCTACCAGACTTTTTTTTAAGTCCTTTGTAATCCTTCCAAATTTTTATTAAATCATCTTTTAACATTGT
>NW_026267357.1:390805-392261 GCF_000697945.3 Frankliniella occidentalis | reverse complement strand
GGCGGCGCGATGCGGTAGTAGTGGGCCCGGCGAAAGCAAGTTCAAACCTGCCCCGTAGTTCCAAACCGGCCGCTAGGCAGCGCCACCAGTGGCGCTCCGCGGGTATAAATAAAGTGCTGCCGGGGTGGAGAGATCATTACTTCGCTTCGGCTCACACAGTTCACATCGACACATCTTGGTCTTCGTGCCACTTCTTCTTGGTCTTCGTGCCACGATGACTTCCAAACGCCCTTCTACCAAACCCTCTAAGCGCCGGCTCTTTCCCGACGCACCGGACGCTGCCGCCTCCCGCAAAAAGAGAGCGGTGTCAGACGACCCTTACGCCCTGGTGAACGTCGATCCTGGCGCTGGTCTTGGAAAGGATGAAGGAGACTACGGTCCTCACCTTCCTTACGTCTTTCCTCCCCCTACCTTCAACTTCGGTCAGGTCACCGGTTTCGGCTATGCCCAGACTGCGCAGCCTACTCCCCCTACTGCCCCAACTGGTTCCGCCCCTGGCTCCGTCCAGGAGGCCGGTGCCACCTCTTCTGGTCATACCCCTGGCGCCGTCCAGGAGACCGGCATCACCCCTTCTGGCTCCGCCCCTGGCTTCGACCAGTTGGCCGCCTCTGCCACTGATATCCCTGTCGGGTATTATGTGGAGCCCGAGTTAGGAGACTCAAACGAAATTTGGAATCAGGCTTATGGCCCTGACGTTGATCGTATGCTGCAAGAAGCTATGGGGATCTTTCAGGAACCACAAATCGTGCCTGCAAATCTACTTGAACTGCCCATGCAGTCCTCCTACAAAGATTATAATTTGACACATTCAGCATCCAAAACTGTTAGGATTGGTCTGGATGTGTTCAACTTCACTCCATACGTTCTGCTTCTAGGAGATGTGAGAATGGGAGGGCAAAGAACTTGGATCAGAATGTCCACAGATGAGTTCGAAGATCTCATTTCAGATCCTATTCACAAACAAGTTAAAGAAAGTCTGAAGGCTAAAACAGTTCTGGGGCCACTCACTTTAGGCGGAGTGTCAGTCAGTGTAACAGTCCATGAAAAAAATAACAAGTGGGCTCACGTTTGCATTCAACGTTCAGATTCCCCTTTCAAAATAACTCTAGCTGAAACTTCATGGAACATGATGAATAAACTCAATTTTCTTTTCAATTACACACTCCACAAAAATTTCTGTCTGGGTGTTGAGGCAAGGAAATATTTTCCTGACTACATAACCAAATGTAAGGAAATCGCCTTTGAAAAGGGATATAAAACTCCCTCCACTATCCTAGACCTAAAAACAGAGGAGAGAGAAACACTTTTGAGTGAAATCTTTAAGACAGACACCCCCGTTCTCTTCCCTGAAGTTCTCAAAAGAGAACTCATTTGCTACCATCTTGATTTTCTCAAAGAGAAACTGCTCTCAGCTATGGCACAGTAGATCCTAGAATTACAAAAAAACACACACACA
>NW_026267357.1:385927-390755 GCF_000697945.3 Frankliniella occidentalis | reverse complement strand
AGAGTGCCTTGATTACATCTTCAATTAAAAGCTTCAGCATAGAGGAAGGGCACGTCTTACTCACAAAATAGTAAGCAACGGGTTGGGTCCACTTTACATGCAGGCCTTGTACCATAAATACCATAGCATGGTCTGCTATTTAGTTGGTCTTTCCCCGTTGCCCATAATTTTCAAAACCGTTTAAACATTCTGACGAATGTTGTAAAACAATCTACGACGTAAAAACACCTCATCAAAAAGAAGTACACACTGGCGATCTCGCGCTTTCAAACACTGTATTTTTTTTTTTAGCGAAGCCAGAAATGGTTGGCAAATTTCAGGTTGAAGATTCACCTTGCCCAAAAGTTTCTTCAGAGAAGCTTCACTTGGAATTGTCATGTATTTTGATAGAAAACGAAATGCCCGTATACCTCTTTTCATGACTGACAGCCAGAACAGTTTATCCTGCAAAGACCAGCGCCTGCCTTGGGGCTTTACTTTCATATTTTTCAATTCTCCCTGGAGAATAGTACGGCTTACTGGTGATATGGTAAGTTCATTTAAAATATTGATGGTCCTGTTGTTCAAAGTCTTGGAAAGATCTGAGTTCTGCCGCCGTGCAATTATTAATTTACGTTTGAACTCACAAGCCATCAATCTATATTCTTGCGCAGTTTTCAGCACTTTGATAACATTTGTATCTCCTTTATCATAAGGTACACCAGACTCCTCCGCAATGTCTCTCAACCGAATTCTGTGTGGTCTCTCTCTGTCTCTTGCCCCAGTAGATATCAATGACCCTGTTCAAAAATAAATAGAAATAGAAACATGGTTCATGAAAGAATCAATCATATACATACATAATGTTTGTTTCAAAACTAATACTAGATGTTGTAAATTTTTTTGTAGTGTGCATGTGTACAGTGACAACTCCTAAAAACTCACTGCGTGGTGATTTTGCTTCTGGAAAGTCCATGTGAGGATTCTTGGCATCTGGCTCAAAATCATTATCATCATCGTCACTTTCACGAAGGCGTTTTCCTTAAAATATTAAATACTGTAATAAGACAACATTGGACACACAGGTTTCACATAATATGAGCTATACCCACCATTGTGGTTCTGATCAGGTATATTTTCGGTACTATCCATTTCCAATTCTTCATTAAGAGATTGTGTGAAAAGTGGGCTGCTAGGGCTGATTTCTGCTGAACTGCTATCCACATTTTCACCACCATCATCATCAGTACAAGTAAAAAAGAAGACTGGAAAGTGTAACAAACAAATTTGATAGTGGTAGTAGGCGACAACAGTTCTTAATAATAGTAGTTTGGAGATATAATGTAATTGTTTACCGTCTGGATGGTCATATGCCTGCATGACTTCATCACTCAGTGAAGGGTGTAAAAACAGAGCCTCTGATGGCTCAGCATTTAAGCGCAGTTTGATTAAAAATTTGTTCGTAAACTGGCTTGAGTCAAAATGTTTGGGGCACAAGTACCTATTGCGGTGAATTTGCCGAGCAGTCAGCTTCAACAGTTCCGGATTTCCAGAAAATCTAGCCCATTTTCTTTGTCTGTAAGCATAATCATTATTATATATGATACGCCCATGAATGAATTTTCAGTTGAGTCAGAATCTCTACCTTGGTCCAGGCGGCGGAAAGGGGCACATTAGCTTGTCATCACCGGGAACTTTGAACGACTTGCAGCCCCACGCGGCGCATCTCTTTTTCTTCACACCCATATGATTGACTGCAAGTGAACTATGTCAAATGAATCGCAAAAAAGGAAAAATAGTAGCACAAAGTCAAGGTTAGGTCCAGGACCATTTTCGGTGTCTGACGTTATTTGAGATAAGGTAAATTGAACACTCTCAAGTTGATAGAAATACGAAAGAACCAAACCACGGTGGCAATATAATGACATATTTTACCCAAAACATACCTTGTTATTATGTGTTTTACCCCAAAACACTGCAAAAGCATCAGGCAGCAGAAGACCTCCGAGAGCAGAACATGATCGATGTGTGTGTTGTTACAGTGCTACCCGCAGTTACAGTTGAGGGCACCAAAATTATTTCGGAACAACTAATAATACCGACGCTTCCAAACACCAAATAGGAGAAACGAATGAGTTACAAACTAAATATCAATATGTAAAAACAATGTCTTGAAACTGATTTTGTGACCTGAAACGTGCTATTTTGTCCTCGTGTGTGTTTCTTACATAAGTGGGAAGGGTGGCTGTACACGCCGCCGCCTGAAGTGAGGGGGGAGGGACGAGGTAGCAGGCCACCGGAAACGCCCATTGGAGTTATCTGGGGTTGACCAAGCCGGCCGGTTCGCTCCCGTCAACTCGCGTGCCGCGCCGTGCTCCGTGCCACGCCACATGTGTGCCTGTTTTTAACTTTGCCTCGTGCACGTAGGCTATTAGCGCCTTTGCGCTCAAGTTAATTTATTCGCCATGACCGCAAGAATCGTCTCGCCCGCAAGGTGTGTGTGTGTCAGCGGCAGCAAGCGACGAGGTATTGTTTGATGGAACATCTGTAGTAACCTGTACACTTTGTACACAGGGCTTCTCTTGCCGGGCCTGAGTCTGCCATGATGGGCTAGGCTCACCCATTTCGCCCTGCCTCCGTGTCCCTGCTGCCACTTCACCGTCATCATCATGAGCGTCTTTGTTTGCGCCTTTTCACCACGAGGAAGATTGCTCTTCTTCTTCCCCTGGTGCCGGAAACGCCCAGTGGGGGGATACTCCTTCCGGTGACGTCATGTCCGTCAACCACGTGTGGTGTGAAGCTGACGCTATGTGTGTGTTATGCCCTAGTGTTTTGGGCTATTTATTGAGTGTGTGACGTGACGTAGTTCATGGTGACGTCACTTGCCTGTATGTCTCCGCCCGGCTCTGGGGGGGGCCCCCCTTTGCCGCGGTTTGCTTCATTCCTCAGTGCCTGTACGCTGTAAGGCAACTTCAATTTGGTGAGTGCACTCCTGTATTTGTTTTCCTTGGCCAAGGTTTCCCCGTGTGTTTTGTACATGTTGTATTTTTGTATTGTGTACATAATTTTTGTACCTACTGTATTTGTGTACGTCGTTGTTCGTTTGAACACTGTTCTGTGCTTTGCACTTGTACGTTCGTTTATGAACATTGGTACATTCTAGTAATGCATTTTGGCAAGCCCTAGTTTATGGGTCAATATTTGCTATAATTTTGGTTATATTAAAACCTTTGTTTCCCCACTGTTTTATAGTGGTGGATTGTCTCCGTTGCTCTTTCTTGAGTTGGCGTTTTTGCCGTAAAAGTACGTTCTGTCAGCATGCTTTTTGCATAATGCTGTTGTGCATTACTCATAATTTTGGGGGGACGCCCCCGACACTATCAGTTTTTCTGCTCTAAAGCAAATATAAATATATTTGAAATTTTTGGTCCAACGCATTGAGTAGTACTCTGATAATCGATACATTGTTTATGTCAGTGTTTGCGAAGGGTTGATTTGATGGTACTGTCGTTGTTTGTGACAATGTTTTTGATTGTTGCTATTGTTATTGTTTATGCCAGTGCTTTTTGTTGTTTGTTGTGCACTGTCTTTGTTGTTTTGTGTGAGTTTTCCTCATATTCGTCCCTGGTTTGAACATTGTGAATTATGTCGTTGTGTTCTGTATATTTGTGAGATTACTGAAACGATTATCTCCGTACAATAGTAACTTTATTTAGCTGACCGTTTGTACAAACTATTTAAATACCTATAGTAAAATTTATACTCAACGCTTAAGTAATGCATTCTATTCCGTTGTTGAACGTCCGTTCACTCAAAATTATTGATTTCTTGCTCGGTTGTTTTTCTTGCAATGATTCTGAGTCCAAATCAAATAAGCAGTTGTAAATACATTCAGTGTACAGACTTAGTTGTACTTGAACTTGTTGCATTGTTCTTTCTGCTTTACAAATCCTGCAATTCATTTCGAGAATTATTTCAAAACCTTGAGAAATTCATTAGTACAGTATATTGTGATTGCCTACTTACCATATCTTTTCCTAAACTTCTGCTCACTTGTAATAGTAAAACTGCAGGGTATGAGCCCATTACAGTTCTAGTAGAAAACATATAACGGTCTGTAATTCTGATCATTCTTTCGAATGATAATTTCTCTGTTCATAGTCTAAACTGATTGTTATTTCCTGTAGCATTTCAATTCTGCCTATAATTGCTTAATTTTGCCATTTGATCTATTTGCATCTATCTGAAAGAAAAAATGTGTTAGTAACTTTAATCATCAATCACTTTCAACTTAAATGTACTTACCTGTCTGTTGATACCTGTAATAGGGACTTGTTATTGTTACTATTATTTTCACAACTTACCTTTGGATTATGTCTCATCTTGTATGTATGAATTATATGTGTACCTTGTCTACAATTGCAACGCTTTAAACCATTATATTAAAGTAAATTATGCATAACATTGTATTTTGTTGTTCTAATTTTTATCATGGCCTCTTAAGTAAGCTATTAAAGCAACCCACACTCCACTTATAAAAGATTTGTTTAAAACATAGCTTCAACATTTAAGACCGTGACAAGTTTCCAGAACCTAATTTTTGTTTGATTTGTTTAAAAAGGGACCTACCTACATAATTATTACCTAGTTTTGATCAACTGACTTGTTTTAACTCTAAACGAGCAGGCCCACCCTTCCGCCAAACGGAGTTCCCAGCTCCGCTTCGCTCCACCCGACGCAAAAAGATTTGTTTGCTCTTGGTACGCTTTCGGTACGCCATCGGTTCGCGGAGGGTCGCGCTCGATGCGCCGATGGGTCGCCGAGGTTCGTCAGGCTCCTGGGCGACGTA
>NW_026267357.1:377260-381107 GCF_000697945.3 Frankliniella occidentalis | reverse complement strand
CTAGGTGTAATGGAGATTTCTCAGAACTTGTTTTTTTGTTTGACAGGTTTTTTGAATACTCCCCCACTTCATTCTGTGTTTGCTGCTCCTGATATTTTAATCAAACTTCAGTTGCTCTTTTGTTTTTGCTATGTAGTTTTTGGGCGCTCAGTTTCAGTCATCATTGGGCAAGTAAGTGTGCGCGCGGCACCATGGCGGTGTTTCGGCACGGGTTACCTGTAAAGTTGCCTGGTACACAACCCGACACCTTCGTTTATCATATTAACGATGGGTTCGTGTACCAAAACAATCGCGGGACGCCTGGAGTCGACAGGACTTTTTATTTCAAATGTGCTAAATATGAGGGTAGGCAGTGCTTCGGGCGGGCCATCTATGGTGTGGACCGCGGTTTCATCAGCAAGGTGGACACCCACAACCATCCCCCAGATATTCATGAACCTGCCGAGAGAGAACTGCGCCACAGGATTCTGGAAAGAAGCAGAACAGTGGAGTATGTGTGCTTTCGTGACATTATTAATCAGGAAAGACGGCCGTAAGTATGAGGGTGTCGAGGTGATTGTAGTTTCCTGTTGGAGTAGTGTCAAAGTTAAAAATATTTTCAATTTATCTGGCAGATATCATATTGAGGTGAAACGTAGGGTAACTCTGGATAGGATGAGGCCTGCCATGCAAAGGGCTAGGAGGTCTATCTATCCTCAGCCCCCTGATACCTTGGAGGAGTTATCCGAAATATTAAGGCGTCAGAATCGTGTCATCACTATGACCAAAGACGGTCAAGACAACATTTATGCCGCCTCAGTAAATGCTGCCGATGGTTCTCACAGCATCATATTTGCTTCGAGAAGGATGTTGGAATTTGCTGTCCGCCACATGGATTACCTCTTTGGAGATGGTACGTTCAAGGTTGTACCAGCTATTGCAGAACTTGGTCGTGCTTCTCAGGTAATTTTAACAGAAAACAAGGATTACAGTTTCATAGTTTCACACTAGCATATTAATTGATGTTTTTATTTTTTGTGCATAGGTTTATAGTGTTGTTGGCAACTGGAACCATCACATCCTTCCTATTGCTACTGTCCTTATGTCAAGGAGAACAGAAAGTGCATATGATGCAGTTTTCCAAGTTTGGCGTCGGCTTCTGAATGGTGCCCCCCTTGTTGACAAAATTGTTACGGATTTTGAGCCAGCTGCTCAAAATGCTTTTGAGGCGAACTTCCCTAATGCTGAGCTTCAAGGCTGTTTTTTTCATGTAGTTCGTGTAAGTTTAAGCTTTTATACATGGGTCCATTAATTTAGGCAGCAGACTCTCAACTAAAATTGGTATTTTATTTTTGAATCACAAACTTTGGAGTCTGGAAATATTTAAGTTTAACTTTTATTATTCAAGTGTCTGTTAAGCCTCCTGCATGCTTTACTTCAACTCAGCATTAATAGGGATACTCAAAGTTACTTCTAAACAAAAATAGTTTTGAGTCACATAATGAAAATAATTGTTGTGTTTTGCAGGCCTTCGTAAGACATGCAAAGGAGGAGCTTCACATGACTATTTATTTGAGGAGGGATGGTCCAGTCCGAAGCATAGTCAGACTTTGCTGCGCAATTCCTCTCCTCCCAAGACAGTACTTTCGGAGAGGTTTCAGAGTGATCCTTCAAGAATCTATGAGGCATGGACGGAGAATGTACCAAATCATCAGGCCGTTCCTGGATGATGTCCTCAGAAACTGGATAAATGATGTGCACCGAAATCGTCTGATGTGTGTGTTTGGCTCCAGACACAGAACGAACAACACATGTGAAAGCCACCACCGGCAACTTAATAGATACATGAAGATTCACCACCCCAATATTTTTGATTTTATTGGTAAGTTAAGGCACGACACCAGTAAATTGAACCTTTTATTTAGGTAACTGATCTGAATAAATGTGATAGTTAGGCTAATTCCACTTCCGCAAGAGTGCGTTATAACATCCAATTGCTGTAAAACATTTCATTCCCTGTGGCTGTCGTTACATAATTTGACTTACTCTTGCAAGGGAACTGTTCCATGCAGGGTTGGCATAGAGTATTAAATTAAATCTAAATTGAGTCAAATTCGGTCAAAAAATATTGCACTTCACGTCACACCACAGCGCCATGAGCGTCAGCCGATGTCCGACCTAGCTCACGCTCAGGAAGCCGTCGACTGCGAATTTTGAAGTAGTGTTTTGTAGTCGGTAGGTGTCCACAGCTGTATTACATTCTGCCCCTTTTCGCCCCATTTAGCACCATTTAATTCTTCATGCCAACCCTGGTTCCATGTCTGTGTTTTCATAGTATTGAAAATAATTCTATCCCCTCTTTGCTGTACCATAATTACTGATCAGAGTTTTTTATTAAATTGCAGATGGTCTAGCCTGCATTGAAGATGCCACATGGGTCGACGCCAAGGGTTTGGAGCGTGGGGACTCTGTTGGACGCAGGAGGAAGGCATCATCAATTGCCAACGATAGGCGACTCCGTCGGTTAGCCAACGACCTGAGAGAAGCTGGTCCTCGTCTAAGAGATGATGCAATCCTGCGCTACTTACAGGAAGCGGCATATACTTTTGAAAATGCCTATGCCAGGGCAGTGGATGAGGCCAGACTTAGTAGCAATTGCACAACCGTTTTCGCACCAGTACATATCGTTACACTACCTTTCTTAAACTGTTTTGTGTGTCTGTTAACCACAAGGAAGTTTTCTATGCATCCCTAACCCAACCGAGTGTGGGACGAAACACTCGTACAGAAGTCCGAACTTCAAATTTAGATTCAAACAAGTATTAGTTAGATATTTCTATATTGAATTGTGATTATTTCTTAGGTTACCACGACAACAGAGGAGATATACGAGCATATGTATGTCCCTGACTTTGACCCTCGTGTCATGCCACCACCTCCAGTGGTTCCTACTTTCACCACCGCACCCAGGCCTGTAAGTGTGTCTTCGTGAGCAGTACCTTTTGATCAATGTGGTATCTATTGAGGTTTCCTGAAAATTTCTCTTAAATCTTCTGCTGAAGGTTGTACCACAGCCAACGGAGAGATTCCCCGGTAACTTAGGGAGGAATAACTGCTTCAGTTTTGCGTCTACCAGTCAAGCACCCACCCTCTCCAACCGAATCAGGCCTGTGAGTCTTGCATCTGTTCAGTGTCTTTTGAGCTATGTGGCTTGTAATGTTCCTTATTTGTCTTAAATTTCTGCTGAAGGTTGCACCACAGCCAACATTGAGATTCCCTGGTGCCTTAAAAATGGATAACTGCCTTGATTTGTCCACCAGTCGGGCACCCACCTTCTCCAACACAATCAGGCCTGTAAGTCTTGCATCTGTTAAGTGTTTTTTCAGCTATGTGGCTTTGTTGTAGGGTTCCTTATTTTCCCAAAATTCTTGTTGGAAGGTTGTATCACTGCCTATAGTGAGGTTCCCTGAAAACAGACCAAGGAATTCCTGCGTCAATTTGTCTGGCAGTGGAAATAGGCACCATGGAGCTTCTATACAAACCCTTGCCTCTAGAGGGATCTTCTCTAATACCAGTGCTGTACGTGTCCCCTCATTTGTTAACAGTCCTTTCCACAGTTTAGAATCTTTGCACAGTTAATAATTTACTACTTCAAAATTAATTTAAAAAAGTTCTTTAAATTTTTGTTTTTTAACTACTACTTGTGCTCTCTTCCTCAGGTCAAAATTAACAGAGGCCCTCCCTCTAATGAACCAGTGTCTACAAGTTTTTCTCTGCTACAGAGAGAAAAGGCCGCCCCTGCTGTAAGTGGTCTCTCCTTGTTGTCAGGAACATCCCGTGGCAACGCTAACTCATCTGTAAGTACTAC
>NW_026267357.1:375503-377210 GCF_000697945.3 Frankliniella occidentalis | reverse complement strand
CAGCTGGCAAAAGCGTGACTGACCGTACAGTCACATGCTTATTGCTTTCCTAAGAGTAACTAATAGAAGAACAACCGTTCGTGCCGGACACATTGCCGTGAAGAATGGCTCCAAGGTGGGGACGTCACACAAGAGCGAATCGTTACGGTGACCGTGTTGTGACACAGCGCCGCTGCTGTGGGGACGTCACGCAGGGAGCAGCTCGCAGGTGTGACACACAGCCACACCGAGAGGCGCTACTGCGTGGCCGTGACGCGCGTGAGTGACGAGTGCAAAGCGTTACTGTGACCGTGTTGTGACACAGCGCCGCCGCTGTGGGGACGTCACGCAGGGAGCAACTCGAAGGTGTGACACACAACCACACCGAGAGGCGCTACTGCGTTTCGTCGTATCCACATCGTTGCTTAGGGGCGGCGTTTCGCACGCGTCCCAGGCACTATTCACGACAAACACAAATGATGCCGAAATGTTAAATAGGGTTCTACTCAGAACCTGTGACTGCATACCTGTCTGTCGTGCAGCTTACTATGTTATCTGTCATAGCTCCTGTGCGTGTTTGTAGCAGATGATACATTATACACAACTGAAATTGATTATACTTTACTTACACTGATAAACCAAGTGTTCAACTGCTCAACACTTGTAAGTGTGCAACCGCAAGTTCAATACTTGCAAGTGTACAATTCAGTAGTAGCACAGTTGCAAGTGTTCAACTCGGTATTTGTGCACTTGTAAGTGTGCAACTCCTCTGTTAAACACTTCCCCCAGAGTAAGCGCCCGATATAGAGAAGTGTGCAACAGGAGAGTTGAACACTTAAAAGTGCACAAATACCGAGTTTAACACTTGCAACTGTGCTACTACTGAATTGTACACTTGCAAGTATGAAACTTGCGGTTGCACACTTACAGGTGTTGAGCAGTTGAACACTTGGTTTATCAGTGTAACTATGTATCATTGCTTGTACTCTCATGCGGAGCGCTGAGAGGCACCAGGCATGACGTCATCTAATAGTGTGTGTAGGGGCGCGCGATGCGGATCCCGCCCGCCGTGCCACAGCCAGACGCCCCCTACCTCCTCCCTTCTACCTCTTTCCCTCCAGCGGACTCCCCGAGGCAAAGTAATAGCCTGAATATTGTCTGAATCTTGTCGAGGGTGAGGGTTAATTCGTAGGTAAAGCGCAGGTCATCGTCAGTCAATCGGCAGTCTTTTGGTAGCCAAACCGCAGCCAAACGGCTGACCATCCTCATCGACAAACGGCAAACAAACGTCAGACGACCCACAGTCAGGCTGCAGTCTATCTGCAGTGGATCCTCAGCCCAGTTAGACTGAAGATTGTCTGCGGATTGGCAATGAGTTACCAGACTTTGGCGCCTCAGACAATCTTCAGATAATCCTTTGCAAGAGATGAAAATGAAAACGATCGACTCGTCCGGGCAGCTGCCGCTGGCCCGGGCCGGTACCGAACCCCGGCCCCTGGAGTGGAAGTCGGAGTGCTTGCCCCCTTGGCCAGAGAGAGGTCGCTGGGAGACGAGCTTGGGCAAGGCAGGTGCTGGAGTCGCTTGGCGGCGGCTGTGCCAAGATGGCGTTGCAACTATTATAATTTTATGAAAAAATGTATCTGTATCGGACAGCACGAAATAATAAGTTTATCGGGAGCGTTGGAGCCGGCAGAATCTAATTCTGTTCTTGTTTCCAATGGATGCTTT
>NW_026267357.1:373267-374429 GCF_000697945.3 Frankliniella occidentalis | reverse complement strand
CTCAATTTATTTTGCCTATTTTATTTAAAATAAATATTTTGTTTTTTAGAACAGTTGTGCGTCGACCAAGTGAGCCAGTCCCCATTTTTTGGATAACAGAAATCGTTGTTTCTTCCTGTCATTAAACTATTTTTAAAAGATCCAACACATCGACACCTTGGAATGAAAGACACGCAGCTCAACTGCTGGATCCAAGACACTGTAATTCAAAGTGTGATACTTTTCACACATTTTCGTGTGATAAAATGCCCGGTGTGATTCCCTTGATATATCACTCCTGGTGGAGTGATGAACTTTTATCACATATGTTGTCTGATACTTATCGCAAAATAATGCGATAATTCTGGCTTTATTGCAAAACAGTGTGATGCACATTGCACAAAACTATGATACCTCGAAGTATAGCTCAAATAAGTGATTGTTATCACAAATGTAAGCAATGAATTTAATCTTCTACTTTTCTTGCGATGATCATCACAACATCGTGCAATATATCTGTATCACAGAAAATGTGCAGTCAGTATCAGACTGTGATTTACAGTGGATCGATGCAGTCCAGCTGCTAGATCCGAGATCCACGCAGTTCTCCGATACAGGGGTAGGAACTGCGTAAGTCTTGGATCTAGCGATCGAACTGCGTCGATCTCGGAACAAGTGGTTATTCAAAGGTGTCGAAATGCTGCTCCTCTTGCTTTTAAGATCAGAAAACAACTGCCACTAACTCTAAACAAGCAGGCCCGCCCTTCCGCCAAAAGGAGTTCGGAGTTGCCAGCTCCGCTTCGCTGCGCCGGCAACTCCGTTCGGCGGGGGCTGGGCCTGCTGGGGGCCATGGTCGGGCCTGCGGCCCGACCATTTCTGTCATGCGATTTGCTGAAGAACATGATCAAGTGTTGTAACGGGCCTACGGCCCGCTAAAACCCGTCGTCTTTAGAATTTGCCCCGTAGACACGAGAAAGGGGTGTAACGGTGAAGCACCGCGACTATAACCCACCCTCACTGCAAGTGAAGGAGCGACATTTGTCGCTCTCTGGAGAGCGACTTTTTCCATCAAAAAATCTCGCTCTCCTGAGAGCGAGATTTTAAGTCATCGCTCTAATTGGGTATCCATAGTTTAATGTTGCTCAATGTGAGTATTAATTTTATAACCTCGCTCAGTTTAAGT
>NW_026267357.1:361000-368618 GCF_000697945.3 Frankliniella occidentalis | reverse complement strand
GCTAAAATATTTGCGGTGTCTAGGAGGTAACTTTGTAAAATATTTGTTGGATTGTACAGTTGAGACCACAAACTAAAATAATACGGATCATTACCTTATAAATGCATTTCACTTCATCAATGATCGGTCCCACAGCACTTTGGGGTGGGTTGGGTTGTTTGATTCTCTAACAAGGGTATTAAAAGTCTACAGTGAAACTTTGTTCTTGCCCTCTGAAAGCAGTATAGAAGCACTGACCCCATCCCTTGATTTGGTTGACCAGGTTATAGTCTAAGCAGAAAGCCTAACCACACAAGTAGACTCAGACTAATGTTTAGATGCACAGTATCAGCAGGTTATGTATCGGTGTTCACACTTTGTATGGGCACGGTTGACAGTGAGCTTCGACGGGTGTCGATTGTCACGGCCGGGATCACTTCGAAGTAAAAATAAATCTGACTTTATTTCTTGCTAGCAGTAAGAGTAATTTCTGGTCGACATGTTTGAAAACAACAGTGGCCTGCCTTTGCCGGTTCTTTTGGTTAACCGCACTCAAAACTGGCAATAGTGAGCAGCTGTAACGCTTGTCTTTGATGCCCCCCCCCTCTCCCCCTCTCCCCCGCACCTCTCTGTCACCCGTCTGTTCCGCCGTTCCTCAAACCAAAATACATACATTTCGGATCGGACTAGCTCGTCTATGACGCGACGCTATAACAAATTTTGAAAATGCTGTTGTTTTAAAACCGGATGAAGAAAGGGGCATGACCATCACATGTATAAATTCTAAATTTATCGCAAGTGTCGTATGCTAGCCTAGGAGAGTGAGGTTAGACCGGCGGAGCAGACAGGCGAGGGGGAGGAGGAGGCAGCATTGAGAGGGGGGGGGGGGATCAAGAGTAAGCGTTACAGCTGCTCACTATAGCCAGTTTTGAGTGCGGTTAACAAAAAGAACCGGTAAAGGCAGGCCACTGTTGTTTTCAAACATGTCGACCAGAATTTACTCTAACTGCTAGCAAGAAGTAAAGTCAGATTTATTTTTACTTCGAAGTGATCCCGGCCGTGGCAATCGACACCCGTCGAAGCTCGCTGTCAACCGCGCCCATACAAAGTGAACACCGATACATAACCTGATACATTGCATCTAAACATTAGTCTGCGCCTACTTGTGTGATTAGGCTTTCTGCTCAGACTATAACCTGGTCAACCAAATCAAGGGATGGGGTCAGTGCTTCTATACTGCTTTCAGAGGGCAAGAACAAAGTTTCACTGTGGACTTTTAATACCCTTGTTAGAGAATCAAACAACCCAACCCACCCCAAAGTGCTGTGGGACCGATCATTGATGAAGTGAAATGCATTTATAAGGTAATGATCCGTATTATTTTAGTTTGTGGTCTCAACTCTACAATCCAACAATTTTTTTTACAAAATACCTCCTAGAGACTAAGTTTTCAAATTTAATACGGAAATTTAGTCTGGTTTCAGTTTTAATACTCCAACTGCGTAAGATTTTGAACTCAAATAGCAAATCGACCGACATTCAGGTCTGAATACTGAAGGTGACAGTGCTATATACTCAATTTGAGCGACCTACAGATTTATCGCTCCAAATGAGCAACCCAAGTGGATGTCGCTCAAACTTAGCAGTTTTAAAATGTGTCGCTTGTTTTGAGTCAAAAATGTCGCTCCTCAATTTACAGTGCTTCTGCTTTGAAAACGTTTTTAGGGTGGGAGAGGGGGGGGGGAGTTCTTTCCTATTTTTAGTTTTCAAGGTCTTTTCTACAACTTTTTGTTCACTACAGCAATTTTTAGCTTATTTTCGTCAAAAAAGACCCTCCAGCGCCTAAACGGTTACAGATAGAGCCAAACGGATGAAATTTTCGCCCGGGGCCTCTCTTTAAACAACATAGTCCTTGGGAAACCAACAATTATTTTCGAAAATTAATATATTTATTTTTCGGCCACTTTCGTGAGAACTCCCTCTAGCGCATAAAGGGTGAGAGATAGAGCGAAACGGATGAAATTTTATACGTAAGGACTCTATTCTCACGAGTTTACCCTTAAAACAACTATTTTGGCCTGTTGTGTTTTCTTCGATACCCCCTTTCAGCCCCTTAGGGGTGGTTGGCAGGATTTGCCGTAGGCGTTTTGTTTTGTGGGAGTGATTGAAGTCTCTAGCACATCTCCTTCTCGTGGAACAAACAGACAGACACACAGACACACAAGAGGTCGCTTGCATAAGCCCGCTGGATAGCTTTTTCAAAGCAGAATGGCAGGCTAAAAACAAGCAGGCACGCCCTTCCGCCAACGCAGTTCTTGAGAGCCATCAGCAGAAGGCTGGCTGAGTTGACGGCGTGTCTCGCATGTCTCCCGGCATAGTTAACCCGGCTATTAAGTCTATTTTTGCACTTTAAACACAATTCTTCTGACGGAGCTTGATCACTTCGATACCTTAGACTAAAAGGCACGCAGCTCATCCGCGCGTTTCGAAGGGCACGCAGTTCAGCCGCCCGTTTCGAAAGACACGCAGTTTACCGCTATAGAGATAGGAACTGCGTGTCTTTCGAAAAGCGCGGCTGAACTGCGTGTCTTTCGAAACGGGCGGCTGAACTGCGTGCCCTTCGAAACGCGCGGATGAGCTGCGTGCTTTTTAGTCTAAGGTATCGACTTATCACTGGCGCAGTTAAGCATGGCACTGGATTCCACAAGCCGTCGTTAATATTCAGGCGGGAATTCAATGTCACATGTCCCAAACGCAAGTAAGCTTTATTTCTTGTCCCCACTATAGCAGCATCTTGTGCACACTTTCCACAAATATGTAAATATGTGTCATGTGGAGATGTGTACCAGACTATGCTTGAGATTGTGAGGCTAACTGTGGTTGCTGACAATTCTGATGATGGACAACGCGGTACATTAGCTCAGAATGTGTAGCCCGCGCTCGTGGCCATGAGCATGGAATGCGGGAGGCGGGAGCGCAGAGTTATCAAACGGCGTGGCCGAAATGATACCAGCGAGCTCAAAAATCGAGACGAAAGCGCTCGTTCTGGGTTTTCACGTGTCGCAGGCAGTGCAAAATAAGAGTCGTAAAACTCTTGAAGTGGTGAGTAGTAAGTGCAGTGCACCGCACCGCAGTGCAGACTGCTCAGTAGACCCACGTGCTTCGTCTTGTGCACGGCGGAACGCCGATTTGCGCCTCGACTACACTGTGAAAAATAGTTGGAGGCAGGGATGGGAAAGGTAGTCCTGCCTCAGTACCTAGTTGCTGTACCGGTATATTTTGAAAGTCAGTACCTAGGTACTGTAAAGGTACTTTGGAAAGATCAATACCTAGGTACTGTACCGGTATTTCGGTCCACTACCTAGGTACTTTTAGGTACTTTGTAGGTACTTTTCAGCATATCCCCGTAATGACCTTTTCCCGTCACGCACCTAATATTTTACGTTACCACTCTCCCATACCAAACAACTGCAGCATGAGTTTGAGCCTTGCCAAGACCCTCCAGCGCCCAAACGGTTGTACCCCTTTACTACTAATTTTTAGCAGTGTCGTTCGGTTGGCCAATAACAGTGATCGCTTTCTCGCTCATGTGAGTGGGTTCATCAAAAGTTGTCCTCAACTAGTCCGTAGCCGTAGTCCGTGAGCTGTCTGTTGTAAATTTACAAGTTGTAAAATTACTATTTCACTGTAATTCAAAGTGTAATACTTTTCACCCATTTTCGTGAGATAAAATACCCTAAGTATGATTCCCCAAGATTTATTACTCCTGAGGAAGTCATGATTTTTTATCGTGGGGGGTGGAGGGCAAAACCGATGCCACCTTTTGCCAATCTTTCACCCACCTTTTGGAATAACGGTAGTCCAGAGGACGATTCGGACGAGCTGCGGTGTCTCCACACGCTTCGCCACGTCCGCCAGCTGGCTCGGGCTATTTGCCACCAGCAGCAGCAGTGCGGTCGGCCGGGAGAGCTCCAACACAAGACGCTCTTCGGCAGAGAGGAACATTACCCGGATGCGTGTTTGTCGACGTCGACACCTTTACACACTATTAGGAGTTTACGTTTTCGTCTATGACGCCCGCAGTGATTTTAACATACATTTTTTTGCAAGAAAGCAAGCAATAAACTTTGTAATTCTTTCGAAAGGATTTGGCTTACTTTGCAAGGCTGATGAAGGAATTTTTTCCTCTCAGTTATATGGAGGATTTTTATCACATTGCAAAGGAATCTGCAATTGATTCGGATTTATACAGCAGCTACAACCGGTGAGACGGTATTTACACTCTGTTTTCTAAATATTTACATATTCATAAGACACATTTTTAATTTTGTGCGTTTGATAGAAATTTGTACTTTTTAGAAGTTGACCTATTTAAAACGTTTCACACTGCTATACTAACACACAGCATGATGCGTAAATGTGTCGCGTTGCTTATACTGTCGTTGTTACTAGAGAGTTTTTACTGATTAGTTAGTTAATTGCTGTGTGTATATATTTGTAAGTCACTTAACTGACTGAAAACAAAAAAAAATCACAGGTAGTAAAAAGGAATTATTTTGTATTGGTGAGTTGCGTTCGCGCCCCGTTTGATTTTTTTCCGGAAACAATTGAGAAAACGTCCGCCTTGTTTCGAAAAAAAAATCTTAGGGGTCGGAAAAATTGAAGAACTTGGAAAAATTGATTAAGCCTAACCTAACCTTTTCAGTGAAAAACACGCGGAAAATCTCCCCCTGCGCAGATGGACGAAGAATTAAATTTGTTTTGGACGTTTTGCGCCATAAAAAGGTGTCTATGCCATAATAATTTGACTCTAATATTCGATCGTTCTCTTCAGCTAACGTCGGAATTCGTTTTGTTCTGACGCTCAACAGTGTAATTTCTACAACTACAACCTTTGACGACTTTTCTTGAGATTTTCGCATACTGCGTATTCTAAAACACCAATGCAGCATTTTTTAGCTGAGTATTAAAGTACTTTTATACCACCCATGTCTTATCCAACCACCCATGTCTTAGCCAAAGCTTGTTTCTATACAATAACCATTGTTTTCCAAGTTTTCCAATGTTTTCCGAAAAGAATCGGAAAAAATTCCACCTATTTTATTTTTCCGGAAAACTACGAACCCTATTGGTGAGAAAAAAATTGTCAGTTGCTTCAGATACCAAAAATACGGACAAGTGAGTAGAAAAACAGGAGCAGGATGAGAGTGAAGATAAATGTTTTCATCTACCTTCAGCCCAGAACGGGTCACTGCCGAGCAGCATGACCGTGGCGATGGGTGGCAGGCCGACGAGCAGGTGGCCAAGCCCAAGGTAGTACAGTAGGTAGTGTCGGTAGACCCCTCGCGATCTGATTGGTCGCCGAATCGTGACGTCACCATTTGTCCTCCCGCCCGTAGTTTAAATTACGGCTCGTGTGCCCGTCTCAATATTCTGTGTTATAACACAAACACGATAAAAATATCCTCGGTATTTTGTCTCAGCCCCTCTCAGCATCGATAAATGACGATACTTTTACTCAGATGCCGAGCAGGTCGAAAGATGCGGACGGATTACGGGCGCCCATAACCTCACATCCAAGATGGCCGCTGCTCGGTCGCTCAGCTGATCGTACGGGAGTGAGGTGAGGGCTTTTTGTAATCCGTCCGCATCTTTCGACCTGCTCGGAATCTGAGTAAAAGTATCGCCATTTATCGATGCTGAGACGGGCTGAGACAAAATACCGAGGATATTTTTATCATGTTTGTGTTATAACACATAATATTGAGACGGGCACACGAACCGTAATTTGAACTACGGGCGGGAGGACAAATGGTGACGTCACGATTCGGCGACCAATCAGATCGCGAGGGGTCTACCGACACTACCTACTGTACTACCTTGGGCCAAGCCACGGGGCTCGGCCCGCGACCACGAGCCGAGGGGAGGCCGGTTGCTTCAGGAAGAAGCGCGGCAGAAATGCCAACGCGCATGCAGCCTGCTGCTCTGCTAGGTAAAAGAAAACAGAAGGTTGGATAGAGTGGAATTTCCTTTCTATTCCTCAGGAACAGACTAAAGAGATTTCCGAGATTTCACTTTCCCTGAAGTGTGTGTGTAAAGGGGGGGGGGGGCGTACTGTGAAAGTATCGTTATAAATTCACAAAATTTTTGTAAACTCGAATTATAATTTAAGTTGTAAATTTACGAGAGTACTCTTTTACTCGCCAGGTGATTCTAAATACTTACTGCATGTATTTTTGCGATTACATTATAATTATTTCACATATCAGTCTTTGTGAAAAGAAAGGTCCTAATTTGTTCCTGGAATGTTCGGAAGTTGACCCTCAAATTTGCAAAGGAAGTTACATTTGAGTCCCTTTTCTCTGCACCCAGACAAATGTTTCCTCAAAACAAGGCGAAATGCGTTGCTTCGGCGCCATTTTGATCCTACCCTTCTGCTTTTAAAATAGCATTAGGGGGGCATACCTGTGAAATATAAGGGTTTTCAAGAATCGTCACTACATAAAAACTACACGCCGCAAGGATTTAGGATTCAAGGTGTATTAAAGGGGCAGACCTGTAAAATGTAAGCGTTTGCAAGAATCGCCAGTACAATTCGAGGGGTGCCTAACTCCATAAAAATGTGTACACCGGATTACCAAATTGTGAAGATTACCAATGATTACCAAAGATTACCAAAGATTACCTATGTATACTGGGTATGATCCACCTGCTTTCTAAATCAAAACGGCCATTTTTTATTCCGAGAAAGATGCATTTTTGTGCAACTTTTTGGTAGTTCTTGATTCTTTATCATGCATGTTACAAATTTGCATTCTATGATTGCACTCTAAAAAATAATACAGAATTCTGTATCAGGCTCTTGTGATATGGAAACATGTAACATGGGTACAAAATTCTGCAATCTGATCAAAATGTTACAAAATACCGTAAATGTTACTAATTTCTGTAACAGATACAAGATCAAGTAACGGTGGATACAATTTTCTGTAACCCTGGATACAGAATTATGGAACTTCGTTGGCACGGTCTCCGGGAGCCCCGGTGCCATTACCGGGTTCCAGCGAACCTCTCCTCAGGTAGCCTGGGTGGCCGCGCGGGT
Organism: Frankliniella occidentalis; assembly: GCF_000697945.3. Taxonomy (NCBI): domain Eukaryota; kingdom Metazoa; phylum Arthropoda; class Insecta; order Thysanoptera; family Thripidae; genus Frankliniella; species Frankliniella occidentalis. The sequence continues at coordinate 361,537 of NW_026267357.1, read as the reverse complement.
AAAGGCGCGACTTCCTAGTCCAAGGGTCTGGGGTTCAACTCCCGGTGCGGCAAGGTACATTACGTAAAAAGAAATCGAAGGAGTTAAGTCCCCTAGAAAAAAAGAAGAGGGGGAAAGGGAGGAAGAGTAACATAATGAAGAATTACAATTTTAAAATCCCAAAGATGTTCTGTATCAGGTGATACAGATTTTCGTATCCATGTTACAGATTAAAATCTGTATCAAAAATGATACAAATTTCTGTAACATGTGATATGTGAATTACTGCGTAACAATGTTACAGAATTTTGTATTGTTTTTTTTAGAGTGTGGCCAAATCATGATTTTGTCTATGGGAGGGATGCAAAGTTGCCATACAATTGCCATATTCATGCGCGTTGGCATTTAGGCAAGATGTGCACACAAATTCAAGTCGAAATCAACAAATTTGTCCTTTTAAAGGTCCCTCACGAGTGTGAGGATTACCAGTGATTACCAGTGATTACCAGTGATTACCAGTGATTACCAGTGATTACCAGTGATTACCAGTGATTACCA
>NW_026267357.1:349206-353985 GCF_000697945.3 Frankliniella occidentalis | reverse complement strand
GCTGGAAGCGCAGCTCGGAACTCGGCACGGTTCGGCTCGGCCGCCCGGGCGCTATCATATGATGCTATTCTAAATACATCAACTTCAACGAGGGTTTTAACGACTGCTTGTTCATAGCGAACTGGAGCCACCCATTTCTGAAGGAGAATAGAATAAAACGGCTGTGGGGAACTTGTATGATATATGAATAGCGGTATAAATTACAACAAAATTCTGTAAATGTGGGTGTTATAGATCTTTGAAACCTCCACTTCCTGTGCTGAAATAATATAAAGCAAGGCTTGATCATTACATACGTATCATCTGCTTCCACGATCCGTGCCTTGACGGAACTTTTTTTTTTTTTTTTTTACTTTTGACTATGATGCCGATAAATGTTATCGATTAGCCTTGGGCCATTGATAACACTCAGTATTTGCTACGTTCTCGCACAAACCCGGTCGCCATTCGATGAATATGTGCACCGCTAAAGCGAAAATACTGGTTTTCAATTAGGCGTTACGCCCACCGTAACGTGACGCCGCGCGGTACCGGCGACCTGATATACTTCAAGTACCTACCTTAGGGTGTCTGTGGACAGCGAGTCCCCGGCCTCGGCCGCGCATCCGCGGCGCGGCAGGGGGAAAATCATGTCAGGTGTAAATTGGCGCAAAAGTGACAAAGACCTAAAATCCATTCTTGCGCATGGTTCCCGACATTGCAGCGCCCTTCGCGCGACGAAGTTTTAAACTCCTTGACGTGTATTTTCATTTAAGCTGCGTTCCGAATAGATCAGTGGGTTCACTCCTAAAAATGGAACGCCCTATTGGTGGCGTCCCCCGAGGCAAAGTAATAGCCTGAATGTTGTCTGAATCTTTGTCGACGGTGACGGTTTATTGGTAGGTAAAGCGTAGTTAAACGGCAGGTCATCGTCAGTCAATCGTCAGTCTATCGGTAGCCAAACGGCTGACCATCCTCATCGACAATCCGCAAACAAACGTCAGACAAACCACAGTTAGACCGCAGTCTATCGGCAGTCGACCCTCAGCCCAGTTAGACTGAGAATTGACTGCCGTTCGTCTGCGGATTGGCAATGCGTTACCAGACTTTGGCGCCTCAGACAACCTTCAGACAATCCTCTGCAAGAGATGAAAATGAGAACATTCGAATCGGCCGGGCAGCTGCCGCCGACCTGGCCCGGTACCGAACCCCGGCCCCCGGAGTGGGAGTCGGAGTGCTTGCTCCCTTGGCCAGAGAAAGGTCGCTGAGAGACGAGCTCAGCTCAGCGAAGGCAGGTGCTGGAGTCGGATTGCGGCGGCCTGGCCAAGATGGCGTTGCAATTATTATAATTTTATAAGAAGTTGTATCTGTACCGGCCAGCATGAAATAATAAGTTTATCAGGAGCGTTGAAGCCGGCAGAATCCAATTCTTTTATTGTTTCCACTGGATGCTTTTATATTTCAAAGATAAAAGCGGATTATGATAGCCCTAGACTCAAGAGAATTCCGTATCGATTTGCAAAGGTGCTCCCATCTCACTCTGCCGTGACATGCCTTCGCCGAGCTCGTCTCCCAGCGACCTCTCTCTGGCCAAGGGAGCAAGCACTCCGACTCCCACTCCGAGGGCCGGGGTTCGGTACCGGGCCGGGCCGGCGGCAGCTGCCCAGCCGATTCGAAGGTTTTCATTTTCATCTCTTGCAGAGGATTGTCTGAAGCAGGGGTCTCAGACACGCGGCCCGCGGGCCGCTCCGGCCCGGAAATCCGAGCCGTGCGGCCCCCGGCGGGCCGCAATGGGAGGTATAGGCGGGCCGGCTGGGCCGGCCCGGGCCGGTCAGTGCCGGCTCGGCAAGCGACACAACCAAGTGGCGAGCGAGCGTCGCTGCAGGCATGCGTCCGAAAACGACAAGTGGACGTGAGAGGGAGCTGCAGCCCAGCTCGAGCATCTCACTCACACCATTCGTTTCCGGACGCATGCTAGCTCGCCGCTGTGCTCCGTCGGTGACAGAGCTGGGCCGGAGCTGGCGTTCGGCAGGCAGACCTCCGCTCCACCTTCCCTCCACAGGCATCTATCTCTCTCACTCAGCTCGGTGCGGCCCGTGCAGATCGCTCACTCTGAGACCCCTGGTCTGAAGGTTGTCTGAGGCGCCAAAGTCTGATAACGCATTGCCAATCCGCAGACAAACGGCAGTCAATTCTCAGTCTAACTGGGCTGAGGGTCGACTGCCGACAGACTGCGGTCTGACTGTGGTTTGTCTGACGTTTGTTTGCGGATTGTCGATGAGGATGGTCAGCCGTTTGGCTACCGATAGACTGACGATTGACTGACGATGACCTGCCGTTTAACTATCAATAAACCGTCACCGTCGACAAAGATTCAGACAACATTCAGGCTATTACTTTGCCTTGGGCCGGCGGTGACACATTGGCGCCACTTTTAATTAGAGTGTGATACTGACTGCACGTTTTCTGTGATACAGAAATATTGCACGATGTTGTGATGATCATCGCAGAAAAAGTATAATATTAAATTCATTGCTTATATTTGTAATGACCATCACTTACTCGAGCGACACTTCGATGTATCATAATTTTGTGCAAAATGCGTAACACCGTTTTGAGATAAATCCAGAATCATCGCATTATTTTGCAATGAGTATCCCACAATTTTGTGATAAAAATTCATCACACCCCCAGGAGTAATAATTCATGGGGATCACACAGAAAAAATTTTCACACGAAAATGTGTGAAAAGTATCACACTTCAAATTACAGTGGCGTAAATTCAAAATGCTCATCGTGCCCCATGTTCATGGTACCCCCGACGCGTCCTAAGAACAAAGTCTGATCTGTTTGCGCATCCGTCAACAAAGTCCGATCTTTTCGCGCGCCCGTCAACAAAGTCCGATCTGTTTTTGGTTGCGCTCGGGAGGCGGACGTTTGGAGCTTTGTGACAATTCTGTTTCTGTATCTTTGCTTGACATTTTCGGTCTCAGCTATTCCTCAATCTCTTAGGATCACATAGCAGTCATTACTTTTTCTATACTGTCAATATTAGTGAAGATAGAAATAAACTAAACCAGCGATGCAGAGCGCGGCCAAAAACAGATCGGACTTTGTTGGGCGTCACACAAACAGATCGGACTTTGTTGACGAGCGCGAGAAAAGATCGGACTTTGTTAACGGGCGCTCAAACAGATCAGACTTTGTTCTTAGGACGCGTCGCCCCGCTCTCCCTTTTGTCGTAGCGTTTTGGGCGCCATCTTCATTTTACCTGCGATGAAATAGAGAATAAAATGAGATACCGCCTATAATGCTGTCCCGGTTAAATTTGATACCCGGTTTTCTTATTGTCTCTCTTTGCAGTCATCATTAAGAAAAGTCTTTTGGAGAGAAGTGGCTCTTTTGGGATGCCTGAAAACAGTCTCTCTGAATATCACTGGTATATTTGGACTATTCCTGCTCGTGCGCAGCATCGCACTTCCATTACATTCGATTATACTCGCATTTACCATTGCCATCTCGATGATCAGGTAAGTCCGACAACACACAAGTGAGCATTGTACAATAAAGACCGTATGTCAAGTTAGCATGTTGTGTACACCGTATATACTAGCTATATGTGCGCCAGACCACGTCTCGCGTGCAATATTTCTATCACAGATAACGTGCAGTCAGTATCACACTCTGATTTACAGTGGCACTACTGTAGAATCTACAGGATAGCGAAAAAAAAGAATTTGAGAAATTGATATGGCAGGTATGCGGAAAAGTTGTCTTTTTAGATGTAGAATCCAGTGCAATTTTTTATTTTGAGATCGGACAATATTTTCCGATCGCGCAACGAGCTCAAAGTTATGTATTAGCTCTTATGGGAAAAATCGTCAAAAACCATGAAAAAATGAAAATCGAAAATTTATGCTTTGTATGTGAGTTTTTTTGAAAATCTGTTTTCATAAATGCAATCTACGCCATAAAAGGCATCCACTGATGTATCACACTTGATATTGCAACCCATGGTTTAGGCGGTGTAGGCTGCATAATTTCATGACTTTTGTGCAATTTGATGCAATTTGGGCTTAAATTGATACCTGGCCGGGACTGAACCGCTCACTATAATTTCAAGTGTGACACATCAGTGGATGCCTTTTATGGCGTAGATTGCATTTATGAGAACAGATTTTCAAAAAACCTCACATACAAAGCCTAAATTTTCGATTTTCATTTTTTGAGGTTTATGACGATTTTTCCCATAAGAGCTAATGCATAACTTTGAGCTCGTTGCGCGATCGGAAAATATTGTCCGATCTCAAAATAAAAAATTGCACAGGATTCTACATCTAAAAAGACAACTCTTACGCATACCCGCCATATCAATATCTCAAATCCTTTTTTTTCGCTATCCTCTACTGTAGATGCCTACGAATTGAATTGTTTGCAAAGCTACGAACTTTTTTCATTCTTTGCATTGAGCAGATATTTTTTTTAATTTCAAGCATTTCGCTGTAAGGTTAGAAGGGTCTTATGAACAAACAGTTTGCATTACGAACTGTTTTAAAGCTTACGAAGAATTAGCTCGTAATACAACGCTCGTAAGAGTTCGTAAGCTACGAAGGTTTTGGTTTGCATTGCGGACATGTAGTTCATACACTGTAAATCAGAGTGTGATATTGACTGCACGTTTTCTGTGATACGGAAATGTTGCACGATGTTGTGATGACCATCGCAAAAAGGCAAAATATTTAATTAATTGCTTATATTTGTGATGACCACAGCGTCGTGGTGAAACGGGGAATTTGGAGG
>NW_026267357.1:343210-349156 GCF_000697945.3 Frankliniella occidentalis | reverse complement strand
GATTACCAGTGATTACCAGTGATTACCAGTGATTACCAGTGATTACCAGTGATTACCAGTGATTACCAGTGATTACCAAGTCTGTGTACTCCTGATTACCACAGTTGGGCACCCCTCGGTACGAGTAGTATTTTCCCAAACCCTTCAATTCACAGGTCTGCCCCCTTGTCCCCGATCTTCACCTTCAACTGGAACTATGCAGTCTCGGCGTGCACGATTATAGCACAATGGATGGGTCTGCCATGACAGTCAAAAAAATTGCTATTTACTCCTAAAAGATGCTGCTAGTGGTTGACCTGGGGATTTTTCAAATTTAAAGATGGAAGTGTTAAAAACAAATCAGTAGGCACGGAAGTGGACCAAAATAAAAATCACATTTCTTAGTGTTTGAGAAAAATATGATTTTTTTTTTTCAATTAATTCTATTTCGAAATTTGCAAAAGCCCCTGGTCATCCACTAGCGGCATCTTTGAAGAGTAATCGCACACCGAAAAGGACTGCATCGTCCAGTTGAAGGCAAAGATTGGCATGCTCCTGGAGTGTGCGCGCACAGGCGTCAACGGCAAAATTAGCGTTCATCTATGGGCAATTCCAGGAGAAATGGTCAAAAATGTTCGTCCGTCACGCAATTTGTGAGCGACAGAGAGGTGCTACGTTGTTTCTCAACACATACACAGTAAATCAGAGTGTGATACTGACTGCACGTTTTCTGTGATACAGAAATATTGCACGATGTTGTGATGGTCATCGCAGAAAAAGTACAAAATAAAATTCATTGCTTATATTTGTGATGACCATAACTTATTTGAGGGATACTTAGAGGTATCATAGTTTTGTGCAATTTGCATCACATCGTTTTGAGATAAATCCGGAACCATCGCATTATTTAAAAAAAATAAGTACCACTCAAAATTTGTGACAAAAATTCATCACTTCCCCAGGAGCAATAAATCATCGGAATCACACAAGACATTTTATCACACATAAATGCGTGAAAAGTATCACACTTTGAATTCGAGTGACCGTGACAACGTGACGGCCTTCCACAGTTGAATAGTGGCGCGACGGCCGCAATGGCTGAATTCCAGTTTACGATTATACTACTAACTTCTGTTGGCAATGGCGATGGCGCATATAGCAAGCAATGGCATTTCTTTAATTAGTGAACTATTTCGACACAGAAGTATTTTTTTCTCCTGGTAGCGGGAGGTGTGTTGCGCCCATCCATTCTTGATTCAGGCAAAGACTGAACGATTACTTACCCGAACACACATGCATGTCACAGCGTTACGGACGGCTCACCATGATACAATGCTTCTTTTCTTCAGGGAAGTTATAGGCGTAACCTGTGTGATATAAAAATCAATACAAGCCTTTCCACAAGTCTTTCAACGCTGAGGGGTCGTGAAAAGGGGCAGGAGGGGATGACTATAGGAGAAGCAGATCGGATCGCACCAAGGGCGCATTACAGCTGTCGTACGAACACCAAATATAACAGTGCAAAAGTTAGCCTTAAAGAAACAAACTTTGCACAAAGCGGAGTTACCTGCATTATCTGGCTGCGTAGCACGGGGAAAAAAGTTTTAGAAATACAAATTCAGCTGATTGCGGTCTGGACAAAACGTTTCGTGGCCTGACGAGATGTTCTGTGGTCTAACTTTAAAATTCAGGCCCTCAACACAATTCTCAAAAGGCTAAGCTGTAACAGTGGAGATAAGGACACTGGCTATCTGTGCAGTGCACGAAATAAAAAACGTGATTCTATCGCAATTTTTTGCTCAGGGAATATGCAACCACTCTCGTGTCTGCCCTTCTGTACTCACTAAAAAGTTCCGAGCCAAATTCAGAGCGAAAATCGCACTTCGCGAGTGCGAAAGCTCCAGATCACACCAGACGGTGCGAAAGGCGCTGTTTTGCTCATTTGAGTGTGGAAGTTAATCATCAAGTGCGAAGTAACTGAGTGTTCGCACTTCTTGTAGGTGCGAAATTTTTTCACTCGCACGAGGTGCGAACTTTCTTTTTACAGGGGCAAAACAAAAGTGACCGCTTTCGGTCGAAAACTTTGTTTCTAAAATTTTGATTGATCATGTTTTTGGCTGAGCGATTAGCGAAGCCTATTACAACAGTGATGATCAAAAAGTTTCGCGTCTGTCTGTCTATCTGTGTATCTGTTTGTCTGTCATCACGATAATTCAAAAACGAATAGGGTATTCCGCTGCAAGCCAACCGGAATCTAAAGAAGAAAAGCATGACTGCTCGATCTGTTTCCCTCTGCGCGCTCATTGGCTGACAGCCACAGCCACGCCATCTTTGACCAATCAGTGTTCAGGAGGAAGCAGATCGGGTAGTCGTGCTTTTCTTCTTTAGGTTCCGATTGTGTTTCAGCGGAATACCCTATTGAGCTAGCGACCTGTGATTTTCAGGGTCGTTTTGTGTCATAAAAATACAGGTCAAGTTCGAAGAAGAGCATTCTAGCTCAAAAATTGTATTTAAAAAAATCAAAAACCGCAGGTCCCCAAAATGAGGTTTTTTAAAAATATTTTTTTAAATGTTTCCTAAGGGGTAACTCATGAAAGTAGAGCTCTATAGCATAGCCGAAAATTTCATCCGTTTGGCTCTATCTTTAACCATTTAGGCGCCACAGGGAGTTTTTGACCAAAATAAGCGAAAAAATGTACAACCCAGCATGCTTTGTCGAAGTGACGGGAAGTTGACGGGCCAGAGGCCAGAGGCCCGTATCTTTGTGTTGATTTTTGCAATATCCGACTCGGGTGTCAGCGCCGCAGGCCTAGTAGATGTATGCCAGGCGCGTCGCAGTGCAACAGTGTTTCGTGAGATATCCTGTTACGCGAGACGGGGTCTGGCGTACATCTACCTAGTTTACAGTATGTACTGTAAAAAAGCAGCATGTGTTAGTAACAAAATCAATCACATTTTCGTTCTAATTTCCTCGACCCTAAGTGTGTACTTGAATGCAGTACGACCTGCATACATATACATCAGTGGAGGGGGTCCTGTGTACTTGGGAAGTACTTTATACTTCAAAAAGTTTGCAGGAAGTAGTGTGTACTTGACGTACACTAAATCTCTAAATGAATGGATATTTTAGTGTTTACTTTACTAAGTACACTCTACCTCCTGCTTACTTGCCAAGTACACAGGACCTGCAGGTATACCTGCGTTATACTGCATTCAATATAAACTTAGGTTTCTAGAGCACAACGCCGGCCCCCTTCCGATAGAACTCTTAATGAAAACAGGGCAGCTGCTGTGACTCTAAAAGATTCTCTTTGACTCTATATGGAGAACAAATGTTTTTGTTTTAATACAGCCTTCCTTGTTTCAGCAACTTCGTATTAGAAAAATGAGTGATATCTTAGCAACTACAGCGTGTAGTCACGCATTTACCCGTTTCTCTTCAACGTTGCCCACGCCAGTGCTTTCATATGGAGAGAACACACTACATGATAAAATGGCCAGTCCCCACTAGTATCGGCCCCCGCCCTCTTTCCTCCAGTGGGTGTATCTTTCCCACTTGTTGCGGGTCGGCCCCTTGCTCCTATGAGTTGTGTGATATCTGCTTAGTCGAGTTCGGGAAGGCGCAAGAGGAAGAGGGACGCAGTGTCGAGTCATGAAGGCCAGTGGCTTAGACATCATGCGCGGCGTGATGCTGTGGGCGATGTTTGTAACCTCGCCGCTTTTGTCCCCGTCTGAGGGTTTAGGTAGGTTTTTTAGACCGTACGCAAGACTGTATGTACCAAGGAAAAGTCGCCCATCCCACCTAAATCTGCATTTAATTGTAGAGAAAACCCATTGAAAAGGCATGAAGTGTAGTGCGCCAGTACACCTCGTAGGTCACTTCAAAAACAAACAAGCGAGACCCGCTGTTTCGCCAAACCAAGTTGCCAGCTCCACTTCGCTCCGCCGGCAACTCGGTTCAGCAGGGAGTGGGCCTCGCTTTGCCTGCCGGAGGCGTTTGTTACAGGCCTTCGGCCCGTCCCTTCAGACGTGTTCATAGTACTGTATGAGGTTGCATCAGAGAACGGGTCTTCGACCCGTCCTAGTGAGAACTCGGTTCAAACCAACTTACTCCCAGGGACATTTGCTTCACTAAGTAAACAAGGTAGATGTACGTTAGACCACGTCTCGCGTAACAGGCTTCGCGATATATCTCGAACATTTCTTAGTGAAAAACGCCCTCTGGCACGTAAACGGTTAGAGATAGAGCCAAACGGTCAAAATTTTGGTTCTACGGGTTTCACTTTGACGAGTTCATCCTACGAAAGAGTTAATCAAAAATATTTTTCAACATAAATTTTTGGGGCTTTTTGATTTTTGACACGTCAATTTTTAAGTTAGAGGGCTCAAAATCTATACAGTTCTTGCTTTTTATTACACAATGTTACAAGAAAAATTTGAGCCTCCTAGCTCAAACCGTTCTCTTGTTATCGTGCGGACAAACAAACAAACAGACACGAAACTTTTTGATCATCGCTAGAGTAATAGGCTTCGCTGTCGCGCAGCCAATGATGGCCACTTTAAGAGCACGCCCCCCCCCCCCTTTTCCACCAAGTCTGAACTATACGTCACAGCCGTACCAAAAAAATACATGGGTGCAGTAGAGGGTTAAAAAAACATGCCACTGTTCGAAAAGCCGGGAAAATAAAATTTATTTTTTACAGAAAAAATATAGGAAAGAATCAGTTGATTTTGCCCCTTGGTGGCCCCGGCCACACTTATCCCATTGATGGCCACCTCGATGCCCATTCATGGCCACCCTCAAAATTACTGGAATAGACCGTTCCGACAGTGCGCTTGTAGAGAAGAAATGATAAATTCGGGACCGGAACCAGTACCTAAAGTGCGCTTATTTTTGTCATTTGACAGCCCTTATAGAACCGTTTTATACCGAAAGGAGTCTGAAGATCGGGCAGTCCGAATGTCGCCCGCGGTACAGTCCGAAAAGACATCCCGGACTTGCCGAAATTAGTACCGAAAAGGAGTAAAATCAGCAAGATTCCGTCCGGTGCAGTCCGAAGCGCGCTGCCCGGGTGCCTTTCGGACTAGTCCGTGCTCCGGGCTGCCCGAAATATGTCCGGCAGAGAAGCACAAAAAAAAAAAAACGAGCGGGATTCGATCCCCTACCTGCCGGTCTTCTGCTCCTTATACCAACGCTCTTTCCAACTGAGCTAAGCTGACGGCTGAGAGAAGATGCCTCAGGAAGGCCTCTTCAGCCAGGCGCAGCAGTCACTTCGAGGGCGAGCACTGTACAGAACGAACGAATCAGCGCATCGTTTTGCGGTTTTCGGCTAACGCTTTTGCATCACACATACGCTCTGTACAGAGCATGGCGGACGAAATTTTGCAAATTAAAATGCGCCTGTGTTTCATTATTTAAAATATCGGAGTTAAGTTAATATATGATCCAGCATCAGTATACACACACACACACACACACAGTGTACTAACATGCAAATAAAATGTACATCTGTTCTATATAGTTCGAGAGGCGCTTTTAGTACTGAGGAGATACTCGTTGCTCAAGACTTAATGTGTAAAAGTTTAAAGGTGGATTTAGAGTTCCCTAAAAGCGAGCGTGATTCTCACGCAAAGCGTGATTTTCACGCCCGGCGTGATGAAAGTCGATCCCTGATTGGCTGTGGAAAGCTTACTAAGCGTGAAAATCACGCCTCGCGTGAAAATAACGCTTGCGTTTCGTGAACTCTGAATCCACACTAACATATGCATTTCATTTTTGACTAATATAGCTGCTTAGTTTCAATATTTTGTATAAGAAATATAAATGTCTAGAACGTGCTCGGCCAGCCCGAGACCATGCCGTGTCGACAGAAGATGATAGTCGGCTTACTCGGACTTCCTTCGGGCTGTCCGGTTTCTACCGGACTTATTTCGGACTGTCTCCGGGCAGTCCGATTGCGACCGGAC
>NW_026267357.1:342571-343160 GCF_000697945.3 Frankliniella occidentalis | reverse complement strand
CATGGTTTTAAAACACAAATTGACCTAGTGCCGTTTCTGAGTACACGCGCAAAGCACTCACTCGAACCTGTAAGGAATTTGACATGAACATTTTTTGAACATTAGAAAGAAAACAGAGTGACAGTACAAACACTGGTAAGGCAAATAAAAGGCAAATCCACAAACAGAAACAAAGATCCATACTAAAAAAAAATTAAAAAAATATGTCTCCTAATTGACCTTAATATTTATTGTGTTTATTCAAAAAATTAGGTCTACTAACGATGGCCAGATGGTTGTTTGGTAGAGTGCTCTTAGGATCACATAGCAGTCATTACTTTTTCTATACTGTCAATATTAGTGAAGATAGAAATAAACTAAACCAGCGATTCAGAGCGCGACCAAGACCAGATCGGACTTTGTTGACGAGCGCGCGAAAAGATCGGACTTTGTTGACGGGCGCGCGAAAAGATCGGACTTTGTTGACGAGCGCGCGAAAAGATCGGACTTTGTTGACGGGCGCTCAAACAGATCAGACTTTGTTCTTAGGACGCGTCGCCCCGCTCTCCCTTTTGTCGTAGCGTTTTGGGCGCCATCTTCATTTTACCTG
>NW_026267357.1:340694-342521 GCF_000697945.3 Frankliniella occidentalis | reverse complement strand
CAAAAGGAATTCCAAAGTAGAGGCAATTTAAATTTTCAGTGCCACATAACCTTTTTGATGCTTTTTAATATTTCTATTTTCAATGCAAATCGCCATGCAATGCGCCTGTCCAACATGCTAAAGAAGAAGGAAATCGAAATGCCTCCTCTTTGTAATTCCTTTACGGTTAGCCCATGAGCACATCCACGAAGCCATGTCTCTTTACAATGTCAATCAGGTGGGTTTAAAGGGGTCCAAAGGTCGCCCAAAAATTGAAAAGTTGAGCAGATTGCCTACCCGCGCCTTAGGGAAAATGCGTGTATTTCTAATGGGGGGGGGGGGTTTACCCCCTTTTTCCGTTACACCGTTAGCCTCTGGTTGTCAACTTCATCAGTAGGGAATACAGACCACATGTGCAAAATTTGGAACCCCAGGGACGATAGATGGGCGCTCTACAAAATACACGTGCTCTTATGGGAATCAAAGCTTTGGCGTGCGTCGAGATACACTACAGCACAAGCTTCTAATAGAGCTAGACGTAAAACTATTAGAGCTACAGAGTTCCACGAGCAGTGCTCTTTTTCTTCGTAAAGGTGTGGGCTATAATACTTACAGGAAGCATTTTGTAAAAAATCTGACTTACAGCTGATCTATAGCCGAGAAGCCAAAGATCAACCTTTTATAGCAAAAGTGTAAATTACTTTGTCGAGCGATTGCTCAGAATCCGGACACGATATTCGAAATCCGACTGCGGCATCATGATCCCTACACCTTAGCCTATCGGAGACGACCTTTACTTCTTACAGGTCGAACCACATCGAGAGTAGCAAGCGTACAATAGAAGTCTAAGTGATAATTCAGCAGCCATCTTGGAAAATGGCGGCCAGTTTGGATCCCAAGGGACAAATCGATTGCCTCCACTTGAAAAATCAATCTTTAGGTACCAATGTACATGTGTGCCAAGTTGCACGCTTCTATGCAAAAGTGCAGTTGGTTTTCCCATACGACTTCCACTAATATTATTGAGTGATATGGCAATTCAACCACGCGGACATAAACATTAAAATGAGACATCCCTTCACCTGATCTGCCAGTGTTGGCCGGGCCGGCGCAGAACCGCCAGTGTTTTGCGCCTGTTCACAGATACAGCAAGTCAGAAATGGATGGTCGAATCGACCTCGATTCAACGTCGTTTGGGAGGTCGATTCGACCACTATGTGTCACCGAAATCGACGTATTATCGACATCGATTTTTCGTCGACGAGAGCGGAGAACAGAGAATTCGAACCCAAGCCCATCTCATCCGGATCTCCCGTTCTGCTGTCTTATCCACTACTCTACCACATCACTTGCCGTGGGAAGGGATCAGCAACCATGTCGATTCGACGAAACAGCAATAATACTCCTGTGTGAGTGGATAAAAACTAACGATTTTCAATAGTTTGATAACCGTTTAGTTGTAAACAGCCTTAAAATCACTAAAACAACTAGGTCGAAAATTCGTCGATTTCCTACGTAATTCTCCCAACGACCACTTTTCGACTTGCCGACGTCGATTCGACGTCGATTCGACGTCGATTCGACGTCGATTCGACGTCGATTCGACGTCGATTCGATCACCCCTTTTGTGACGGGGTACGCCACTTCTGCAGGCATACGTCACCCGTAAGGCCTACGGTCGTTGCCGCAGGCGCCTTTTATGCCAGAATCGCGAAAAGTGGCGCGGGCGCCAAGGGCGCCCCTACTTGACTCCAACCAAATCCTAAAAACGTTAACACTTCGTGTAACTGCGAAACGAACCCTTGATGGTGAAAACTAAATTATATATCCCTATGTTAACCAGCGGCG
>NW_026267357.1:334542-335054 GCF_000697945.3 Frankliniella occidentalis | reverse complement strand
CCATGGTCAAAATCTCAATTTGACCATGACAATCATGGTTTTTTTACCCTGGGGACTACATTGTTTGGATAAAATTGCTCTGAAAACTCAACAGTGTACATTGTATGCTGAAAAATCAGCGATCATTGATGATTGCTGATATATCAGCAATCATAAATGATCACGTTAAGGTTTTTGGCTAATATTTCCTTTCATACGCATATCATCGAAATATGGATAGCATCCAAACAATGTAGTCTACTAACATTTACTAACAAAGTTAATCCCAAATCGTGTGTCACTGGTGAAAAAAGATCCTCTCGGTGAAAAGTTATACGTTGGCGGGACCCATATGCTCACAACGATTTCGCATAGGTCGCGATGAGTTTATTATCTAAACAATGTAGTCTACTAACATCTACTAACAAAGTTAATCCCAATTCGTGTGTCACTGGTGAAAACAGATCCTCTTGGTGAAAAGTTATACGTTGGCGGGACCCAAATGAACACAACGAGTCCGCATAGGTCGTGAT
>NW_026267357.1:333656-334492 GCF_000697945.3 Frankliniella occidentalis | reverse complement strand
ATCGGACAGACTTTGGAACTGCCCAGGACAAGTTTCGGTACAATTTCGTTTCATAAGGGAGTGCAGTTCGACGTGAATGACCTCGATTAAATCTCTAGTAACTGTCAATTTTAGTTCTCATTGCTTAAAGCTATTAGTTTAGAACTGTTTCCGGTGGTGATTTCATTAATTCTTCTTTAAACGGGCACTGCCGGAACCATCTATTGGCGTTTCGGAGTCGTGGGAGGCCAGCTGTGTCACGTGATGGCTTGAACAGCAGTTACTGTTTCGTCCTTCTCTGCATTCTGGTGAGCCTTTTGTGCCACACCTGCCTGCACTCTGGCACGCTGGCTCTGGAAAACTCAATGATTTATCTGTTTCCGTCCGCCCAGTATGAGAAACTATCATGGTAGTTTGGTCCGATCCCAACCTCTCAAATATGGAGGGGAGCTCGAAACTGATCTGACAGTTTCTCATACTTTAAAGGCCGCGGATGCACGTGATTAGCTCGACCAATCAGAGCCATTGCGGAAACAGAAAGGTCAGTGAGTTTGTTCTTTTCCTACTACCGTTTTAGATTGCCTGGAACACCCTATTCAATATCGGTGCCCGTTCACAGTGAAAACTAGTATTTTCGATTTAGCGGTCCTCATATTCATCGAATGGCGACCGGGTTAGTGCGAGAACGTAGCATAAATATTGAGTGTTATTGATGGCCCAACGCTAATCGATAACATTATCGGCATCATAGTCAAAAGTAAAAAAAAACACGTTTTGTGGCAATTCCGCCTGCCAACTAGGCAATCTGCTGTCTGCATGTGTGTACAGATGTTGCCTAGTTGACAGGCAGAATTGCC
>NW_026267357.1:323029-324498 GCF_000697945.3 Frankliniella occidentalis | reverse complement strand
ATAGGGAAAAAGAGGAGGAGAAAAGGAAAAATATAAAGAAAAGGAGTAAAAAAAAAGAAAAATATATTTCCAGAAGGTAGGCTGGATGCATCCGCCTTTTTGCCGTTATAAGATGCGGAAGGAGGGAGCGAACATGCATGTCCCATCAGCTGTCGCATACCGTTTAACGAGCGCAGCATTGTCCAATAGGTGAAATTGGATGAACAAAGCAATTATTTTTAATGACTTTGAACTGGCAATAGAAACAAAATTTAAACGTCTATATTTGTAGCTAAGCGCGTACCCTAAGAAAAATTTTAAGGGGCTATAGATCACTTATTATCTCAATTTTTTTCGCTCGCTTCGCTCGCGGCCTTGCACAATTAGAGATCTTTTTCGCACTCCTTTGAAGCGTTTCATACGAAACTTGAGCGTTCAAATTCGCCATCCAAAGAAGCACAAATACAAAAATTTTCGCTCGCTTCGCTCGCAAATCCCCCTCCCGCTGCTCTGTAACTTCTAGCATACACAACGGTAGAGCGACTGGACCTAATTCGGATCAATGAGACCTACACACGCTCCCTCGCTAAAATGTATGGGTTTTAATTTTTTTGGTGAAAAGGTTTGTCGTTTTCTACCAGAAAATACCATCGCTCCGCCCTATTGCGGCCCATGCTGCCCGCGCGGCCGAGTTGAACATAAACATTCATTGTTTGGGAGGGGGGAGAATGTTGTAGTTTAATCAAATTGACATTACTTGGTATGTACGCATAGTTTCGCGTCAACCCAGGTATCTTTCTTTAGTTCAAGGTATAGAGAACACGTTTTAAACGTGGATTCGATCTAATATCATGCCAGGTTAAAACGCGGGTAGAGGTCAAAAGAGCCAAGGTAAGTTGACGGGACCTAAATAGCCCATGATATCGTCAATAGGATGGAACGTTAGTAGATCGTGAGTAGATTTAAGTAGTCATAATGTTTTGTTTCTAAACATTAGCGAAACCCGTTTTTTTTTTTACCGATGGGTCCCGCTAACATCAGCCGGACATGGCGGGACCCATCCCCGGTTTCATTGTCACAACCAACGCAGCAGACACGTCAAGAGGCTAAACTTCGTTAGTAGAGGTTAGTAGTTACAAAAGAAAGAGAGCGCCGTGTACCTTTAAGTCCCCACGGGGCGTCCAGGACAAGTGGGTCCCGCCAACATCATACTTTTCACCAAGGCGCGCCTTGTTCACAGACAACACACGACCTGTGATGTCCTTCATTAGTAGATGTTGGTAGACTGCATTGTTTGACTGATAAACACATCACAACCTTTGCGGACTCGTTGTGAGCATATGGGTCCCGCCAACGTCTCACTTTTCACCAAGAGGATCTTTTTTCACCAGTGACATACGATTTGGGATCCACTTCGTTAGTAGATGTTAGTAGACTACATTGTTTAGATAATAAACTCATCACGACCTCTGCGGACTCGTTGTGAGCAT
>NW_026267357.1:321772-322364 GCF_000697945.3 Frankliniella occidentalis | reverse complement strand
TTTCACCGAGAGGATCTTTTTTCACCAGTGACACACGAATTGGGATTCACTTCGTTAGTAGATGTTAGTAGACTACATTGTTTAGATAATAAACTAATCACGACCTATGCGGACTCGTTGTGTTCATTTGGGTCCCGCCAACGTATAACTTTTCACTAAGAGGATCTGTTTTCACCAGTGACACACGAATTGGGATTAACTTTGTTAGTAGATGTTAGTAGACTACATTGTTTAGATAATAAACTCATCACGACCTATGCGGACTCGTTGTGAGCATATGGGTCCCGCCGACGTATAACTTTTCACCGAGAGGATCTTTTTTCACCAGTGACACACGATTTGGGATTTACTTTGTTAGTAGATGTTAGTAGACTACATTGTTTAGATAATAAACTCATCACGACCTGCGGACTCGTTGTGAGCATATGGGTCCCGCCAACGTATAACTTTTCACCGAGAGGATCTTTTTTCACCAGTGACACACGATTTGGGATTAACTTTGTTAGTAGATGTTAGTAGACCCTGGGTAAAAAAACCATGGGGCTGTCCATGAGCCATGGACATAAATTTAACCATGGATTTTTCTGACCAT
>NW_026267357.1:315254-318385 GCF_000697945.3 Frankliniella occidentalis | reverse complement strand
GGACCCAAATGCTCACAACGAGTCCGCAGAGGTCGTGATGAGTTTAATATCTAAACAATGTAGTCTACTAACATCTACTAACGAAGTGGATCCCAAATCGTATGTCACTGGTGAGAAAAGTTCCTCTTGGTGAAAAGTGACACGTTGGCGGGACCCATATGCTCACAACGAGTCCGCAGAGGTTGTGATGTGTTTATCAGTCAAACAATGCAGTCTACCAACATCTACTAATGAAGGACATCCCAGGTCGTGTGTTGTCTGTGAAAAAGGCTCGTCTTGGTGAAAAGTATGATGTTGGCGGGACCTACTTGTCCTGGACGCCCCGTGGGGACTTAAAGGTACACGGCGCTCTCTTTCTTTTGTAACTACTATCCTCTACTAACGAAGTTCAGCCTCTTGACGTGTCTGCTGCGTTGGTTGTGACAATGAAACCGGGGATGGGTCCCGCCATGTCCTGCTGATGTTAGCGGGACCCATCGGTAAAAAACAAACAAAACGGGTTTCGCTAATGTTTAGAAACAAAACATTATGACTACTTAAATCTACTCACGATCTACTAACGTTCCATCCTATTGACGATATCATGGGCTATTTGGGTCCCGTCAACTTACGTGACCTGGTCAAAAGTAACAACTTATTAGGTTGATTTTTGCGAGCAGCTTCGATTTAATGATGGCCGAAACTGTTTTGGTGCTCAGTATTACTTAGTTTTGTCACGGATTATTTGAAAGGGTTGCTTAAGGATCCGTACTTGGTCATCCTGGACGGACAGTCCAGAGGACCGTATTTGCCAGTTTCACTGCATTTTATGTTGATTTAGTCATAAATACCCTTACATGATCTCGATCACTTGCAATAGGCATTCCAGCTGGTCAAGAATAAGACGTGTACTCATCTTTTTCACTTATTCTACTTAAAAACCACTGCCGAGTCTGTTGCTGGTCGGTTTCTTAATTATTAGTTTCATTTGATCCAAATTAGGTGCGCATGCTTATTTCGGATCAGGCAATAATTCAAAGACCCCGTGGATTGTGGACCAAAATCTTGATTGCATCTAGAGCCGACTACTGTCAGGCTACAAAATGGCAAAATCACCATCTTTATCCAAAGCTGATCCGAAATAGGTTTATATGTCCCTATTTCGGATCAAAATCACGTCTATACTCAAACTGCCATAACTCCGAAACGAGTGCAGTTACGGACACCAAAAAAATTGCTTATTGTTAAGGAAGATCTAACCTTTTGGTGCCTTCCTACGCGATTGTTCTGAAACCTGTGTGCTTTGGTATAAGGCAGGAATACAAAAATCTGATCCGAAATAGGTTCAGTCGCTCTACTTGAACTTTAAAAATAAATATCAGAAGGGACATTTTACCGTGTGCTCAAATATATTTTCAGACCTTAAATCATAAAAATTATGAAAATACGTTGTTGTTTTTTTTGGTCACATAAAAGTGCCCCTGGAAGTAGGCAACTCGCAATTTTTGCCCCCCCTTGAACAGCGAGCCAGATCCGCCCCTGATGTTAACATGGGATGTAACAGTGTTGTAAGTTAGCCTATGCTGTCAGCCCATATTGCGTCATGGCCCCTGCAGCATCAAATAGTATGCCGACCCACAACACTGAACATGAACATAGAGGTGTTCGCTCTGGTTTGAAACTATGTTGTCTGTGTGGTAGCATGAATGTGTGCACCGCAGAAAGTTTGGTTGACCACCAGAAAGCTTGGTGGCTGTAACATTCTAGAAATTTACATCATTTCGCTCTCCGTTTTGGGTACACTCAACAAAGGAGCGGCGGCCGGGGCCTTGAGCACAGTTCGATTGTTGGCGGTACTGAGGTAATGTGGACTTGCACTTGCATTCCAACAGGTGGTCGCGGTGACATGACGCTCTGGCCCCCCGCGTGCGGGGCGTTTGGTAGAAACGGGTTCGTTTGAAAATTATTTCGGGGGAAGGTGTACGAACTATTTCGCAATAAATACAATGGTGATCAATGGTGATGGTGATCAGTCTTGCCTTAAGGGAGAGAATACTGCAAAAATAAATGAATCAACTACTTCGATGGACTAATAAAGTAAACATCAAAAAATCTAAATAAAGGACCAAATCAAAAAAAGGGCTTTATAATTTTTGTTGTAGTACTCACTTTCCGGATTAATTTTAGGTAAGACAGGAAAAGTCGGGCGATAAACAGCTATTTTAAGATTTAAGTGTAGATACTTATTAAATCAAGAAAAGCTCTCTATTCCAATCTAAGTTTGTTCATTGTGGTTCTACAAAGGTTTAAGTTCACGGAAAAAAAAGATTCGCTGAGTCAGCTAATAGATTAACTGGTATATGGACAGACAAGCGCACAACTGTGACCTCTATACTGTCTACTCCAATCCATCGTTGGCTGTGCCAGTCAAAAATTAGCTGTAAGAGTTTATCCCTTCCCTACCTCAGTCGAGGTCTACCTTACTGATGCAGCAAAATCATTCCTTCATGCAAATTATCTTTGACTGGCACAGCCAATGATTGATTAAAGGAGACAATATAGTGGTTACAGAAGCTTATTTGCTTGTCTGTCCATATACCAGTCAATGTATTAGCTGACTCAGCAAATCTTTTTTTTCCGTGTTTATTTACAGTTTGACGAAACGAAGTAGCGCTTTAGATATTTTAAGGTTATGAATTTTTATAGCAACTAAAGAGCTACTCAGTTACATCCAACTATAGATTTACTAAACCTTAAAAGAACCGCAAAAACCTAACTTAGATTGAAATAGAGCGCTCTTTCTTGATTTCATAACCATCTAGATTTGAAACTGAACATAGCTGTTTTTTGCCCGAATTTTTGAGTTTCACTCCTGTCTTAAGTTAAGCAATAAAATGCCAAAATCTGCCAAAAAAAACTTTGCGCACAGAAATTTTAAATTAGTCGTAAAATTTAAAGTTAAAAATTTCTACGCGCAAATTTTTTTGATGGATTCGGTGGTGGCTGAAATGAGTTTTTAAAGTAAGTACTACAGCTGTTATTAACCTCTTTTTTGACTTTTGCTCCAATTTACATTTTAAGGTTTTTATAGTAGGGGAGAGCGGGGCATTTTGAGGAACGTTTCGTTTTTTGGCTCTAAAAACTGAACTATT